>NW_005371693.1:1944469-1996943 GCF_000412655.1 Myotis brandtii
GGTAACGTGGGGATAAGGACACATATGTAATATCTTAATCAATAAAAAATATATTTTAAAAAAGTAACTTAAAAAAAAAGAAAGAGAAAAGACACGAAATAATTTGGGAATATTGGGGGCCAGGCGGGCAAGTCCAACTCAAGGAGAAGGACTTCCACTGGTGCTCAGGCCGCATCAACCTTTTATAGTCAGAGGTAAACAAGGTAGTGGTTACCATAGTTACACAGTTCTTGTGAGTTTCACTTGTTTTGACCATAGTTACACTTCCTGCACTTCCCTCAGCCCATTAGCTTCCCAGATAAGATCTGGGGAGTGTTATAAGGTCAAGCCTAATTATGCTAAGAGGACTGTGCCCTCTAAGCTGGGACTTGTTTGTGACTTTGCCAACAGGTCAGTCCGAGGCTTAACCCTATATCAGTTCCCCACAGTGCAGTACTTACAGATGGTGTCTGGAGGGACAGCACTCCACCCCACCCCAACATGTTTCAGAATGTGTATGAATGCTGAATCATGGGTTAGATGGGTCCTAGGGCTGATTCAATAGGGTACTTTGTATATTCTGTGAACTCTCTTGATTTTCATGCTCCACATTTCTCAATTATAACTAAGCCAATATACAGTTCTTTCGGCAGTATCCTGTCAATATCTTTTACTTCCACACAGATTGGTATATAATTGATACAGTCTCTTGTCTGTCTTGTTGATTGACAATGATTGCCATTGTAGGACTGATTCATGGTGATTTGCATGGATTTCTAAAAGGCTGACATTGCTGGCCCAGCCGAAACATGGTTCTAGTCATTTAAAAAATTCAGTTAGCATTTCAAATCACTGAATATAAATATATGTATATAATACATTTGAGCCCTTGTTACATGTCTACCAAGAAAAGCAAGTTTTATAGACAGTAAAGTTGCTGAGAAAATTAGAAAGTCATTCTACAGATTTTAATCCCAAATTCTATATAGGAAGTAAAACTTTCACCAGTACAAAAGAAAAGAAAAAACAAAACAAGAAAAAGGCAAACACGCATGGTTTAGAAAAAGGATAGCTATTTCTTTTCTTAACCTGGTTAAACTGAAATTCATATCAACACATTTGAACCTAAACTGTGGTTTTCCTACAGTAAAATGATGACTGGTATTGTGGTAGAGTTGACATGTATGCAAGCAGTTTGACATCTTTTTCTTATTCTAATTTTCCTTAAATCAATACAACACTGTCTTCTACTTGAACCTGGCCCAAAGACCACTCTTCGCCTTTTTTTTTATTCTTTTTTTTTTTTTAACCCTGGAGTTTTTGTTTTTTGGTTTCCCCTCCCTAATCCTGGTTTTGGCAGTTTTTCTCCCCTATCAGCAGAGGAGAAGTTCTTTTAGTGGTTAAAGCGTTTGGTGACTTTGGCAAGTGACTATGTTCTTAGGTCTCCTAACTGCTTTTTCTCTCCTTGGATTAACTTTGCTTCTTCATTTTCATTCTAGCTTTGCTTAGTGTAACTGGCATTTCAGTACCTCATTGTGTTGTTTTCACTGTCTTCTTTCTGTTTTCCTTTTTATTCCAATGAAATATTTTATTCACAGAGAAGATATTGAAAGCAAGATGGTGTTTCTCCCAACCATTTCCTTTCCTTAAGCTTCTGTCTTTCCTGTATGCGCCTGCAAAGTTGGAAACAAAATGCAGCTCTGGGACTGTGATGTGCTGTTCAACACGGGTTGGAAAGGGAAACCTACCTGATTGTTTCCTGCTGAGACCTATGCAGGATTGCAGAGGAGGCACCATCCCCCAGGAAAATATTCCTCTTGAAAATATTCAGGCTGTACTCAAGCCCTGGCTCCTTTACTAACCTCAGGGTAACCTCGGGTCTGTCACCAAACCTATCTGACCCCTGATTTTCTTAATTGCAAAATGGCAATGATAACACCCACTCAGTAACACTGTTGTGAAGGGTCGGTGAGCAAACACACATGATATCCTTATTTATGCCTGATATACAGTGTCAGAAATCTTTGCTGTTAGTGTCATTCTTTACGTTGTATCTGAGAACCTCAGTGGCTTTGCTCCCAATTCCAATGGCTTTTCACATTGGTACCTCTAAATATCATCTCTCGTGTTTTCATTGCTGCTGTTCTGCCTACATGTCAGTTTCCCCCTTTCATTTGTGTGAATCCTTTTCTCCCTGCCCTCTTACTATGCCACCTCTTCCATACCCCAAGATTGGCAGTCTGGATTATCATCTGTGTTTGTTTCCAATTCTTTCCACACATCATGTTCTGCCTGTTGGACTAGACTTTCTTCCAGCACCTGATTCTGGCTCTGCTTCCCCGGTCGCTGCTCCACCCCAGTTGATATGTCCACTTCTAGGTCTTCGCCCCTCCCAGGCAACCCTGCCACGCCATGGGGAAATGAGCCACGCTAAAACATGTCTGACATACGGTGTTAGCCTTTCTTTTTTCTCTTCACCTCTTTCTATATATTTAAAAAACTTATTTCTTCTCTGAATCTCTTGATTAATCACTTGGGGATTTTTTTTCTATAGCACTATAGTTACTTGCCAATTCTCTTCTAGTAGATTAGAAATTGCATGAGGATATGGACTTTGCCTTAAACTCTATGTTTCCCTAAATACCTTAAGTACTGTGGACACCAGAAATTGCAGGATATATTTGAACCTCCCTTTCTGAGAAAAAAAGTTAAAGGAGTCAGGCAGCTGTGTTTCAAGGGTTAGAAAACTGTATTATTAAATAAAAGTGAAATGAATTTGAATTGTTCACATCAAAAAGAAAGCTATTGAGAAGTAACTTAGCCTCATCGAACCCAAAACATGTTGCAATATAGGGAACTCTGGACACGAATCCATCATCTCCGTGGAAGAGAATCCCAGGAGGGAGAATGAAAGTTAGTTACAAAGGCAAACATAAGCATCAAATGGCGATAACGATTAACATGTGTTGCTGGTGGAGTGACATGGGCGCAGCTACATAAGACTCACCCACAGTGTAGATTCCAATTCTCAGAAATGGTTTAAGGGCAGCATTCCTCAAGGCATGAGAGTAGATCAGATGCATTATAAAGGTCCCTTTCAATCCTATGTTCTTTGATTTTATTATAGCTTTCTTACATTTTATCCAATGCTTGTGGATTAAAAGACACTTCATCCCTAGTGGGTCACATCTGGTCTGACTCTTAGGGGTCCTAAGTACCCACAAAGGTGCTCTAGCATCTGAAGGAACCTCTCAGCCACCAAAGGTGTTCAGGTCATTGGGCTGTACTTTTAATACCTGACCAATAACACTTGCCTTATTAACAATATTTATCCTAAAGAGGAATCTCAAGATTTCTCCAAATCATTACTTCCTCTATTCTAGCCCCCTTGCCCCCTCAAACAAATAAACAAAAACCAAAAACCTACTTAGACTTTTCATGATTAGTTCAGTACGTATAGAAACATACGTTGTTTGGCAAATTGTGTTGCAAAGTGCCAGAACAAAGTGCTGAATAAGTCTCATTCAAAGCATGCATTTGGTATGTTTCTGGTTGGGCTTTGGGTGATTTTCATATCCCCTTTTACAATGTTGTATTATTTGCACTGAGCTGTCAGCCTGAAGTTATGACATCAGCTATGGTTGAGGCCTGTTGCTTGTTAATAATTAATTGACTTTGGTGTCAATCATAAAAAAGAGATGGGTGGTTATGTATATCTTTTTATGTTCATATTGGTTCAGACAAAGGCTTAGTCAGTGTTTTACCTCCAGTATTTCAAATCCTTCACAGAAATAAGGACCAAAAATTTATCAATGGATACTCAGTTAATAGATCTAAAAATGGGAATGCCTCTAAAACTACAGAAAATGTATTTCACTGCCTTTCTCTGATACTCAGAAGGTCTAATTATAGAAGTGGGGGGAAATATAAAGGTCACAGGGATTGTTATATGGTATCAGAAAAGTGAGGGGATTATGGAAAAAATATAATTTAATACAAACTAAAACACCAATTATGCTAGAAAACATGGAAATTTTCTCTGGGAAGTTGATGGCAGAGAGAAGGCTTAAAAGTTAAGAAAGTAGATGGTGAAAAAAAAGAACAGAATTGAGAGGATTCTTCTGGAGGGGCTGCTGGGTGGCCTCAACTAGGATACAAAGCCAGGCACACACACTTTCTGCCTGGAGCAACTTTTGAGATTAGGCCACCTGGAGCCAGTCAGGTGCCAGGATATCATTAGCAGGAAAGAGGAGAGATTGTAGGACATTCTTTCTTATTTCTACTTTCCCTAACCAAAAGTAAGTCAAGTCATCTTCAGAGTCTGGATTGGATTAGGAATTCCTGAAACCCACTCTCACTATCTGCTTGTCAGAAATGCCTTCAACGGAGCATAAAACCTTTTAACTCCAAAATCAGAAATGAAAAGCGATATTATCTGGTTGAAAGAGAACTTTGACACACATTCATGCTGGAGTGTAAGGAGCCAATGAGTGAGTGAATGAATGGATGAAATAATTTGCCTAAATAATTGGTATCTCTTGTCTATGTTGACTTAGAGTGGTAATTAAGCCAAGTTGGAGAAAAAGTGTCGATGAGAGTGAGGCTGGCAAAGCCCTGTAACAGTTTAACTGTTTTGCCTGGAGTGTGTTCTTTGTACTTTATACACACACACAGACACACACAGACACACACACACACACACACACACACAGGTCACTATCTCTCTCTCTCCACTCTTACATGATTTATGAAGCTTACTCCATGGTCGAGGGGTTTCACTTATAGAGAATTTATTAATTTAGGGAGTTGCTAGGTTTACTAGCAGCTATGGGCTTCCTTAACTTACTGTCTTCCTGGTTAACTACAGAGGAGGAGAGCTACATGACTTGGGTAACAAACAAACACAGATCAGATTGGGGCTCAAGACCAGTTTTCCCAATTCCTCATACACTTCAGGTACCTGATATCACTGATCTTTTATTAGCCATGCCTCAATCTCACTGTGCTTTATCTTCACATTTCCTTATGCCATTTCAGTCTCTTTGGATTTTGAACCCTCATGTCAGTCAAGCTGATTTTTGCCTCCATTTCAGCATTTTCTGTCATTGCATTAACATACACAACTACTCTATTAACAAAGCAGACCTTCCTTTTATACCTTCTTTTCATTAGCCACATGACCTTTTATTAATATTCTTTGTTCCAAATCATTGGGTAGAATTAATAAATTCAATGATCATTGTATGTCCTTCAATTTAGACACTCTGGGAGACATGCTGGTCAGCTAGTCAAAGCCTTACATAGTTCAAGAGGGAATTACTGGGATTTGTGAGTGAAAGTCAAGCACAGGACAGTTTAGGTTTTTTACATTTCCACATCCTATCATTCAAGAGAAAAATGTGAATGTCACAACTGCCTAGTTAATCAAATTGTGAAGACTAGGGAGAGCAACGAGTTTCATCTTAAGTTCCAAAATCACCTGGAGTACTGGGCATGATGACAGACCCAGAGGAGATAAGCATAGTTCCAGGGCTGGCAATTGCCTCCTTAATGTTGAGAAATTTTTAGTTCAAACACAAAAGTTCTCTTTGGTTACTGTTTTGAGCCACACAATCACAGAGAACGGAATCTTTAAAGTGGGCTTCTATCTATTATCAGTAGTCCTCAGGCATTTTTCCTTTCTGCCCAGAGTTCACTTTGGACCCACATCCTTCCATTCATACTTTCCATGGGGGAAAATATGCCTGGAATTAATGGAACAAATGGTGTTCGGTTACAGTGAAATAAGCTTTATTTTTTTATTTTGTAAAGGTATATTGTTAATTCCTATCAGTGAAATGATATAGTCATATTTTATAAACATGAGTCTTGTAAGAGACAAAACTAAAGAACATTGAAGAACCTTCAAGGTCATCTAATGAGAGGGTTGCTACTTAGATCAAATTACCTGGGAAACAGGACTATCAAAAGTGGCCTTTAATGTCCAGATCATAGGAACATAAGATTATGCCACCAAGAGGTGTTCGTTACCTGACACATAGCTTAATGAAAAGACTTAATAGCTTATACCAGGTCTTTAAAAAGTTCTTAATGACATAAAATATGCAATATGAATTTTTCTCTTTCTAATTAACTATCTCTGATATGTTTCCTCCTGCAAAGCACCAAGCAAATATAAATGTGATCATGTCTAGATACTACAAAGAGTATCAGTTACTGCTGCAATTTTGTATAAAAACAGACAGTGATTTTTCTAGGTGAGTCAATGAACACATTTGGGACATTCCCTGGGAGTATTCTAAATAGGTCTTGGTTATCAAGTTGGCAATTTTATTGTTAATGAATTTTAATGTTTGATAACATAAAGAATGAAAATTCATTCATGTAGAGATAAGTCTCAAAATCTAGTAAGTAATAGAAATAACTTGTAAATGAAGAGAAAAATTTCAACTTCTGTTGAGATAAGTTAGATGATCTGAACTTAATTAATTTGCCTGTTCCTCAGAATCATATTTTTGACCAAAAAATGTGGAATATATAAAAAGTATAAAGAAGGAAGCAAAAATCACATATAATTTCTTCATCTAGAGATGTTAACTAACAATTATTTGATTCATTGTGTCTTAATTCTTTACCTTCTTCTATTGTTTTGAAATTTTACTTTTGCATGAAAACAATGAATATATCTATATCTATATCTATATCTATATCTATATCTATATCTGTATCTGTATCTATATTATCTATATCTATATCTATATCTATATCTATCTAATCTATATCTATATCTATATTTATATTTGAAAGGCTAATATGCTAAGTGTCTGACTGTCTGTCAGGTCACTATGACCTGCACTGATCACCAGCGGGCAGATACTCTAATTTCCTTTCAATGTGCATGAATCCGTGCACCGGGTCACTAGTTGTTAATAAAATCGTCTCACCATCAGATTAATCAATTCCATGCAAGGTCATCTTTGGGGAGAACTGTCTCTCCTCCTCCATTGTTAATCTTGAATTTAAAGGCCACATTTATGACACTAATTTTCTCAGCTTTCTCCATAGTTTCATTATGGAACTATTAAAAGGTCTTATGAAGAACATAAATCACAACAACCCTAAATAGGATGATTATTAGAATAAGATCCAATATTTGTCCATGGCTTCCTATGTGTCATCTTGCTTAATTCTCACAAAAATTTCATAAATGAAGATAAGACCACATATTTTCTTTGAATTAACTTGGTACAGGGAGATGAAGAAACTTTTGCAGTCACGCAACTAGTGATCAGAAAATCTGGTATTTGGATTTAAGTCATCTGACTCCAGAATCTGTACCCCTCAAAAACTATGTAAAATTAATCCTTAGATACTCAAACACTGCATTCTTAGGGGGCATTCCAAGGTAGCTCTTGCAAAAAAGAAACTTTTTTTGTTTCCATTTGGGGAGGTGTTGGCATATCTATTTTTATGCCACAACAGTATTTATTCTGGTGCCAAAAAGTTCATTAGATTTAGCCAGTTTTATTTAATCTCAATAATATCTAAATTTTGTGCATGGGCAAACTTTAGTATAATAAAATTCTAACCCTTCCACTTTTAACCTTTTAAATTATTCTCATTGGTTCCTCCCTGCCTCCCCCACCTCCCACCTCCCGTGACAATCTCCTCCTTGACTGGAGAAACCCAAGTACATTTACTTTTGTTTCCAAAGTGTCCCCAGAGGAGGGCACTAAGCATGTGTAAAGATCCATAAGACCCTGAACCTGGCCTCACAGAAGAGCCCTGTCTTGTTAGTTTTTCTTGCATGGACTCTTCCATGTTTCTGAGAAGTAAAAAATAATAATAATTGCCTCAAATTTTCCTATAACCATTTCTAATATTTTCCTGCAGGGAATGGTTTCTATTTTGTTTTTCTTCACATAAATATGAGTTCCGATTCCTGCATGTCTGCAAGCACATAATTATATCTCTGATTTATTCCATAGCATTTATTGAGCACTGTCATAGGCAAGGAAAATACAGAGATGAGTGATACAGTTACTGTCCTAAAGGAGATGCACGTCTAGTGGGAGAGAGCGGGGCAGGGACAGAAATGACAGAGCAGAATAATAAATGCTATGATTGGACTGAGCATGGTGTCAACGCAGCTCAGAGGATGCACTTTCAAATGTGGGGGGTGTCAGGGAAGCTGCTCTTTGTGTTTGTGTGGGGGGGAACTCACCACATAAATTTTATTCATAACATGACTTCCACTTCTATTCTTGAATTTTTTTTTCTCCCAAGCTCCGTAACCTCTAGTGTACACAGAAGAAAAATGCAGAAGGGATTGAAAACCTTGCTCCAGAAAAGCAATTCAATGTTTCTTTTGAAAATAATGAAAAGAAATATATCAAACTCAGCAGAACACATTTTATTAATAGAAACGGCTGTATACAACCCTGGGTGATTCAATATCAAAAAGAAACAAAAATCCTACAAAGATCTGACATCACAAGGAGATAATAATGTGCCCTGGCCCGCATACCCTGACAGGCCCAAAATTGAAAATGGAAACACAGACACACAGCCCTTGGGGAGCGGTGCATGCCCTTTCATGAAACGCTGGGCTGCAGTGTAATTTCACTTTGCTAGGCATTGCCTGCCATGCGGTGCGCCATCTCCGCTGGAGTCCTTTGCTTTATGCAGAAACTCAATGGAAATTGCCATTCTGGAAACTTCTTCGTTTTAGGAGGAGCAGTCCAGAATGATTCCATGTAATGGAAGTGATCTATAAAATGAATTTCCAATAACAAATACTTTCCGTTTCCCCTAGAAATGTTGAAGTCACAAAGTGCTCAGGTATTGTGCTTTATGATATTGTATAGGCTTCATGGATCTCAACTGTCTTTCATGGAGAGGGAGGGCCACTCAAGCTGGGGAGTGATACTTTAATTTCTAGTTTTTTTTATTTTAACTATGTTTTCAGGATGTACAACCTTTCTAGGGCTCAGTTATTCTGCAGCACAGATCCCTCCTGTTTCCTGTTGCTCTGGACTTCCTTGGATTGAGCAGCCTTGAGGTTAACAAGAGTCACCAGATCTGTGTCAGCAGAACTGGATGTACATAGGTGGTTCCAGTGGAAATGGGTGTCAATGCGATGGCTGTTCTTCATTCCATCTGAAACTTCAAATGCAGTTTGTGATTTACTTGACAAGATTAATCATCAAGTTTTAAATTCAGCTTATTTCAGTTCTTGTGCTGAGCTTCAAAGCCAGAGCACTTTGTGATGGTGGCTTTTGTATCTATTGGGGATTTAAGCATGGATAGGATTTGGGTAGGCAGAGGGGAGAGTGGAGGACTTCAAGGCTTAATTGGAGAAATAAAGAAAGAAATGCCCATGGAGGAGTTAAAATACAAGATTTGAAAAGTAGTGTAAAGTTGATGGATGATGTCTTGAAAAAAAGATTTAGTGTAGAAGTGGTAAAAAACAAAAGTTATGGGAGGTTTATGAATAAGAAAGTGACAAGATGAAATGTATGCTCCAGCAAGTTAAGTGTGTCATGATGGATAAAAGATTCTGAGAGGAGGATGGAGGGAGAATAAGGGTGATAATGTTCAGCAATTCACAAATGGAAGAGAATGAGGGTCTAGCATAGTGTAGTTTCAGAGATAAGGATGGACTTTAGATCATTTCTAACTTGATCCAGGAGAGGAAATTAATAGAAAGGGATTCCCAGCTTTGAGCTTGGACAGAAAAAATACATTGTGGGGCCACTGGGGAGACAGTGAAATGGAAGGCTGAAGCGGAGTAGTGTGAGAGGACATCAGCTCTCCACATGCTGAAAATTAGGATTTGATGGGACATCAAACTGTTCAATAATCAGGAGCTGTGAGTACTGAGGAGAAAAGGGGAGCAAAAATGCAAGAAAGGTAAAAAAAAAATCCTGTTTTCCCTCCGGCTTGAACAAGAGTTCAAAATTTTTTTGAAGGTTTGATATTTCTGAACCTGAAAATTCTGAGTAGCAAAGAGCTTTCCTCACCCAAGATTCCTCATAAACTCTAATTTATGCTTAGTCTCATAAAGCCCTGGTCAGAGATGAACTTCCCTACAATCTTGAGGGTTAGCTTTTAGCCCTTTGCTTTTGGGGTTTTGTATTACTGAGGTTCTGACTCTAATTTTTCCATCAACGTTTTCCTGGAAAGGAACTGCATGAGTCCAGTGACAAATATGGACTAGTAACCACAATAGTTCTCATCCCTGGCTGCCTAATAGAATCCCCTGAGGAGTTTTTGAATAGTGCTGATTCCAAACCAGTAGAATCAGTCTCTCTGAGGGTGGTATCAGGACATCACTGTTTTGTAAAATCTCCCCGGGTAAGTCTCATGTAGATGCAGTGTTGAAACTACCAGAAAAGTGGTGACTCTGAACCTTAGGTGCACATTGGGACCACCTGGGCAACTTCAACAACTATACAGATGCCTGAGTCCTACTCCCAGAGATCCTGAACATTCGGGGTTTTAAAAAGATCCCAGGTGATATTGTGTGGCCAAAGTCAACAGCTACTGAGCAGTCCCGGGCTGTCTTAAGGCACACTTCTCAAGGTCACTATCCCAAACTTGTGCAGGACGGCAGAACTAGGATGGCTGTTGGACAATGTGCTTGTTATTTTTGCCATCGGCATAATGAACTCAATGGTCAGCTAACTTTTGGTCAGAGTTTTTCTTCCTGGTAATAATGATGTAAGAGGCAGAAAAACATCAGTAGAATGTTCAGAGATCTCAGGTCAAGTTTGCATTGTTGGTAACTGGAAAGTTCCTGTTTTAACTTGCCCAACTGAACTTATTTTGAACTAAAATCATGAAGACCAAAAAATATCATCTACAGGTGCTTCTCTGGGGGAAAATTCTGCCTAAAAGTCTGACAAAATGAAATGTATACATCTGCAACTCATAGTCAGCAACTCCAGTTTACCACAGGAAAAGTTAGGATTTAACAAATATTCTCCAATATTATAGAAAGAGGGCTACCTCTGGTACCATCTCACTCATTCGCTTTTCTAGTTTATATGGATATATTATTCCAATCTCTCTAAATCTATATATGTTCCAGATTTATTATGAATATCTTTAAAGAGCAACACAGATATTTGTTGGTCTTAAGTTGTTTTTCCTTAAATCCAGTTTTACCCTGATTTGTTTATTATGATATAAATCTATGAACTGATAGCCACTCTTCCTGCCTGGAAGGTCACTTCATTTATTAAAATGCTATTTCTCACCCTGGCTGGCATGTCTCAGTGGTTGAACCGTCAGCCTATGCACTGGAGAGAACTGGTTCTATTCCTGGTCAAGGGAACATACCTGGGTTACAGGTTTGATTCCTGTCCCTGGTCAGGGTACGTGCAGGAGGCAACCAATCGATGTGACTCTCTCATATCCATGTCTCTCTCTCTCTTTTTTTCCCCTCCCCCCTCCTCCCTCCCTTCCACTCTCTCTCCCAAAATCAATGGAAAAAATAGGATTAAATAAATGCTATTTCTCCTTATGGTTTGCTCACATTATAGCTTGTCTGTTGTCTTAGCTTGGGCTGCTATAACAAAATACTATAGACCGAATGACTTAAACAACAGACATTTATTTCTTGCAGCTCTGGAGGCTGGAAGTCCAAATCAAGGTGTTGGCAGAGTAAGTCCCCAATGAGGGCTCTCTTCCTGGTTTGCAGATGGCCATCTTCTCACTGTGTCCTCACACAGTGGACAGGCAGAGAGAGGGCACATTCTCTGGTCTCTTCTCATAAGGGCACTAATTCCATCTTGAGGACCCCATCTTCCTGACCTCTTTCTAATCTAGTCACCTCCCAAAGGTCCCACTTCTGAAATCTATCACTTGGGGGTTATATTGTCAATGTATAAATTTGGGGGTACAAACATTCAGTCTCCAACATCTGTGAAATTCTTCTGTTTCAACTTTAAAGTGATTCATCTCTTCTTTGAGTCCTTATAGCTCTTGTCTGTCCCTTTCACTTATCACATATTGTAAACAACCTTGTTTTGGCTTTTCTTCTCAACTAGATTGGAAGGTCCCTTGAGAGCAGAGGTGAAATAGGGTCAATTTAGATATTTTCAGCCAGCAAAATGCCTTCTACATAATAGATGCTCAATTAACTAGTATTTGGTTTTGCTCTATGATTTGGGGCAGGTTACCTAACCTCTCTAGGTTCAGTTTCTTTACCTCTGACATGGAGGTGATGATACCGCTGTGGTGAAGATTTAGATATATAATGTGCATTAATTGTTTAGCAAGGCTAGTACACAGGGAGCATTTGATGAGTGATTACTAAATATTAAATAAACTGAATGCAACTCAGGGAGTCAGGTTGTCTTCATAGAGCAGGAAAGGTGAGAAAAAGCATGCTGGGAAGGGAAGGGAAAGTAGAGCCTGTACCTTCAGGTGAGTGGTCAAGGTAGGCCTCCATGGTAATTTCATCTGAGAAGGAACCAGAAGGAAGTGAAGGTGTAAATTGTGCAAAGACCTGGGAAAATTGCTGTTTAGATGGGGGACAACATAGGTCCTGAGATAGAAATGGGCTTGGCACACTAAAAGTATGAATTAGGGACTAATGAAAGAATGTCAGAATATTTCCCAGCTCTGGGAGCACTGTAGTGGAGAGGAAGGACTCATCTGCAATGAGTGGTGCATAAAATGTCCCCTCTTCTACGAATTAAACATTAAGTTTGAGAATATAAGCTTTCCCCCCAGCTTTTTGTGTAGTGTGATACATCAGCACTTTTTAGTGATAGTGATGGGAGGCAGGTGCAGGTGGAGCAATCTGACTTCCGCGACTGTCTCTGTACTAGTGGCCAGAGCGTATTTGGCTTAATTTACTCTGCTTTAGGCATGCGTCTCTTCCTTCGCTGTCACTCCTAGATGTGTTCCTTTAGAAATGGTGTCCTAGCTTGAGGATGATGCCATCATCAAGTTCAAAACAGACGAATTTGAGTTGAGTGTTTGAACAGTTTTATATTTTTTCTGAGCTTTAAATAAACTCTTCTAATCCGAATGAGTTAGGTAGAACAGCTGTTATCTTCACTTTATATGTAGTTGAGATAACTGGGACAGAAATTTCATGATATTTTTCTAACTCAATCCAAGTATAAATGTTTTTACATAGGAGATTTATAAAAAAAGTGATTTGTATAATATATATATATATAAGCTTTTGTCATGAGATTCTATAATTTCAAGGCAAGAAAACCTTTCAAGAGTTATTTTGGCTGTTGAAAGATTGTCCCTTTGCAATTTCTTTGGATGCTTTATCAAGCTCACATGTGAAGATGGCCTGTGGTGAATTTTACATAAGTTTGAGAAAATGTAAAGCTGTAGTTGTATGGCATATAGGTTACTCAGAAAAACAATGTTAAAAAGTGTATATTGTTATGATTTATTTTACCTGTGTCACCTGCAGAGAGTTTTTGTCACAGTTCAGTTACTATGCACTTTCAAAATAATGTCAGACCTATTATTTTAGAGCCCAGCCAGCGATCATGTCACCAGTGATGGATGTGGTAAGAATTGCCAAGCTGGATGACAGCCACCAATGGGATGTTTCCTGAGAGATTGTTTGCAACATCAACCCCTACAGACTGAACAACTACTCCTAATATCTCTGATTTTTCCTTAGCAACTCGTTATAGCCCTACTATCCTTAACTGTGAATCTTAGGGTATTTGGGGCTATTTTGTGAAAAGCAACATATTCTGCTTATCTATGTAATTTGTGTTTTTTGTGCATTTCACTTGTATCTTTTTTTCTTCCTCATCTTTTCCTCCTTTGCCATAGAGTCCTATTTATTTTTATTTCTAAAGTAAAAGTGAGCCCCTTTCCTGCTGGGATAAGTAAGGAAGCATGCAGCCGGCCTATAGGGGTGGTGCAGGGTGTGTTAAAATTAGCCAGCACAGCAACGGCAAAGAAAGAAGGAAAGAAACTCGGTTTGAGATTCAGCTCTGGGCTGCTGATTCAGGCTTGACTTCAGTCAGCTTTCCTCTGGACTCTTCAGCTAGAGGCAAGAGGTCCATTCATCTCCATTGAAACAACAGTGTGCCCAGAGCAGGGGCAGCAGACTGTCCTTGTTTTCTTTAAAACTGGTGCTACCTTTCCAGTTTCTTGAGTTGAGTGTGCATTGAACTTTATATAAGTTGTGGAGGCATTCTTTTTCTGATGCATGTTTTATGAAGTCTAGCATTTGGTGGATATTGTTTTTGCTGCAGTTATAGTTAAAAATTATCTTTAAAAAACAGTTTATGGTGCTTCCTATATTTTTTAATGACAGACCAGAGTCCATAAACTTTGGGTTATTTTAGTTATTCATCATATTCTACACTGAAGAAAAAAAAAACCACACCTGAATTATAAATCAATATTTTTGTTTAATCTTATTAGAGGAGGCCAGAAATTATATATATATGAAATATGTTAATAGGATCATTTGCTTATACCAAGGATTAACATTCTTAAGGTGATAGTACAGTGGTATTCACCAGGCATTCTGAAATAGGCTGCGCTCATTTCTCTCTGTTCGCTTGCCAATAAGTTCCATCACTTAAACGATGTCCTAGGGCCAAACTCCCCACCTGGGGAGGAAAAGTACAGAGGCTTGATGTTGTCATTATCTCCAGGAAACTTCATCCAGAAGTTCTAAAGCCAATAATCCATCTCTCACTGCCCCTCCCTCCCTGAGCTGTTCCCCACACAGACACTCCCTGAATTAATAGGGAAAGAAAACAAGAACATTATTCAGAAGTTTAGCAATAGGAGAACATATACTTATGTATGTAAAAAGAAAATTGTTTATTAGAAAGTATACTCAAGCTTTTTTAAAAATAAAAATAATTTCAATATATAATACAGCACCACCATAACCAATTTTTAAATATATTCAATAACAATTTTTATGTTTTTTTTTCATAGAAGAAATGTAAAATTTATGTTCTGTGTTCAAAATAAAATTATTGTAAGCATTTTCTCCTGGCAGCCAGGGGACAGATAGGCAATACTGGAGAGTGTAAGGCTTAGCAGTTGAGAGGAGGGGGTTTAGATTCAGAAAATTTGGGTTCATATTGACAGCTCTACAGCTTACATACTGTGTGACCTTGGGCAAATTACTTATTATGTGTTCCTCAGTTTCTCATCTGCAAAATAAAACTTTAAAAAAGTCCTTCAATTAGAGATGTGCTTAAGCTAAAACAGTTCATTTCAGCAAACAATCAATAGCCATCATCCTCTCATTATATAAGAAATTGGGGTAAATTGATTGGCAAATTCAGTGAAGAACAACGAGAAGTTGGAGGGAGATGCAGCTTTAAAAATATTATCTTAGTAGAACTATTCAAATTATCTGGTAGCACACCTTTGAAAATAGACTGGTCCAAAGTCCAAAGTAGGTACTGAACTAATGGTGTGGGATAAAAACAAGTAATAAATAAATTAATTTTCTATCAATTTTAAAAGAGAAGTATTGAGTGGATTTAATGAAATAATATAAGGCAATTAAATAGTACCTAACTAAATGTTTCATGAATGTTTGCTATTATTATATTCTGTTGTATTTATATAGTTACACAAATACATATTTTATACAATACATATAAATTTTACATATTTTAATTTACATAGTAATATAGTACTAGTATTGTATATTTAAAAGTATATTGGAAAATATATACTTGATAACATATTATTTAGGGTTCCAGTGTCAAAGCTTGTACAAATGATATTCAAATCATAATCAGATATAGCCATGTGCTCCTTAAAGCTTCCATGAGCCTGGGAAAAGTGCTAGTGGATAGCTTCGTTTTAACAATCAAGATTAAATGCCCCCAGAGATAGTCCTTGGAACCTAGGGACTCACGAAAGATCCAGAGGGAAGAACGCCACCTACTGAACAGCAAGTTTCAGAATTTATCTCTTCATCATGAGAACTTAATGATCATAATAAACTTAATAAGATGTACCACTTTACAATCGTTAATTAGTTAATCTATGAAACATCTTTGTGAAGTAGAAAAGGGTCATTACCCCTATTATTATTATTACTCACAGGATTCAAAGATAAAGCCATAGAGACTTAAGCCATGACTACCCAACATCCAGTGTTCAACTTCCTTGGATGACTCAGGGAAAATTTCATCTGGTAATAAAGATCGGAATTCGGTGTTTGTGGTGAAGACCTCAAGCACCTCACTAGGTTTCACATTCTCTGTTTCTATCTGCCTGTGAGATCTTCAGAGCTGCTAATCTCAGTTCATACTTAGTTCTTCCAGTCAATTATTTCCAAGAAAAAACAGCACCATAGAAGGGAAGACTTTCCTTTTTGTTGTTTGCACAGATAGTCCAAGAAATTATGGATATCTTCAACTGTTTTTTTTCATATATTCGTTCTCCTAGTTTTTTGAAGATAATAGACCTCCTACTTTTCTTTCTTGAAGGTAAAAGGAATTTGATCACTTTCCAAATTTCTTGATATTTTTCCAAATTCATGATCACAAGAGAAGTTTCCTCTGGATTTCTTTGTGTTACAGATATATTTTCCTCTAATAGGTTTAATATAGAGAATGCATCCTCATTCGTCTTGTCTTCATTTATGCCCTTGTATGTTGTTATAAATAAATAAACATGAAACCTACAGCATTGTTGAGATATCTGGGTAAAACTGACTTTATAGCACCTGGCCTGACACAAACTCTGCTTTCTCAGAACAATTTAAGTCCAAACTCTAAGGCAGTTGTACAACATGTACCAAAACCAAAGCAGAAATATTTAGCAACAGTATATTCAGTAAGTTTAAAATTTTTTAGTTCTTTTTTTTTAATTTAGTCTTTTCTCATTTACTCACTCATATTTAAAGGCCTGGTATCAGGATATGCACTAAATATGAAAAAATCACTCAGTGACTCTAGCTTCTGAACACTTTCACAAGGGTGATCAACAGTTTAAAATGGATAGAGCAGAGTAGTTGTTAAGAAAACTGGTTGAACCATAGTCGATTCAGTGGATAGAGCGTTGTTGGCCTGTGGACTGAAGGGCATGTACCTTGGTTGCAGGCTTCTCCCTGGTCCGGGCTTGTGTGGGAGGCAATCAATCGATGAGTTTCTTTCACATTGATATTTCTGTCTCTACCACTCTCTTTCACTCTCTCAAAAATCAATGAAAAAATATCCTCGAGTGAGGATTAAAACAAAACAAAACAAAAAAACTGGTTGAAAACTTTTAGTCTAAATTTGAATTTCCACTTTGGTACATACCAGATCCGTGGAATTTGGAAAAATGATTTTGCTTTCCTGAGCTTACGTTTAGTCATCTATAAAATGGAAAGTGTAACCTCCCTGCCATGCTGTTATTAAGAGAATCAAATAAAATAATACATGTAAAGCAATTAATGTATTGTTCGAAACACTGCAGTGTTAGTAAAGGTCAACTAGATGTTTTTTTCTTTTTTAAATTAGGAATTCCCTTTAGATTTACTTGGAAGCAAATCTTTTAACTAGACCTGGTATATCTTTAGGCCAAGAACTTCAAGCCCCCTTTCTGTCTGCGATGAAGTGAACAAAATTTCCTTACACGGAATCTGGGTGTTTGTTTTGGATTAGCTAGATAGTTGACTGAGACCTAGAGATGTCCCCTCTCCTAGAGGGAGGAACTGCAACCAAGTTCATCTTTCCACTAGACTTAAGATACCTCCAAAAAGTAAGGGTTCTACAAAATCCTATTTGCCCTATGGATGTCAGATGCTGTGTAGCTGGCATTACCAGGCAAATTCAAGAAACAGCTGGTATCTCCATCTCCAAACTGCTGATTTCCAAGTAGCCTGCGTATGTCCAACTGACAAGGCTGTTTTTCATTTTTTGTCTTCTGAAAAGGTTAAGTAGCAAGAAGCACTAGCCCTCTAGTGGAACACAGACCCACACTACAGGAGTAGAAGCTCTCTGGACAGGGTGTTTCTCTCTGGGATGACGGCAGTCAAAGGACTCACGCCTTCTCTCCTCTTGCTGATCCAGCCACACAAGTTTTTCTTTTTCCAATAAAGCCCATGCACTGTGATGATGTGAAATTCATCTTGAACCTTACAGGTGAGAGATGGTGGGCTAAGGCAGTGGCTGTTAGAACCACAGTGTGGGCAAGAATAGGGTGAAATGGATTTGATATATGTTGATGAGGTAGAGTCAAATGCGACAGGATTTGGTGATGGGCATGGGGCAGTGGTGAGAGTTTAGAGAGGGGGTTTAAGGGAGAAAAAGTAGTTTAAGATTACACCCATGTTTTGATTGAGGTTACTAGGTAGATGGTGCCATCCCAAAGATAAACAGTGATAAATGCAAAGAAGGGAAGAATAACCAGTTCACAATGGAGCAATTTTAGTTTGAGATGCCTGTGGAAAGTATGTAAGTCAAACTGGGTAAATTCCTTCCATGTCAGATGACTTAGTAGAATTCTTATGGGTGGTAAGCAATTGCTGCTCTTTGCATCCAACGCAGCATTGGAAAATACTGGAGCTTGCTTTAGCAGAAAATTTCTGAATATTTTTGGAATAAACTTGTCCTGTTGTCAAGCCTGTTCTGAAAAGATTAGTTTCACATCCCTATAAGTGAAATTGGTAGCAGCAGTGTACATACCTTTGAGCATATTTTAATATTTCATTATTTTATTGACCTGAAAGTAGGGAGCATATTGAAACTTATTGGTTACTGGTTTTGGCCTCTGTGTTTTCTTCTATAGAATTCTATGCATATTTCATATTTTGGCTGTATAGGCACTTTTCTATTTATGGCAGCAATCTTATTCTTCATTTTGCAAGATCTGAGGATATTCCCCTCTGTCTTTAGGGGTTTGGTAGAATTTCAAAAGTATCAAAATCAAGTTGGTTTTATTCATTGGAGTTTAACAGTAAATTTCTGTATGTCATATATTTAAAATAAAATACTGTCTTAGGCTTGGCTTGGTAATTATAAGGTGCACAATTATCTAAAATCTTATACTTTAACTCAATGTGGAGTAGAAGAGAAGGCAGGGAATCAAAAATCGCTTCCTGAATCAGTCACTTCAACTCCTTGCCTCCCAGTTCCTCTGTCCATAAAAAACAACAACGATACAGGCATTTGCCCACCCCAGCTATATTACACACTTGGTTTTGAATTTAAATGTGATTATATGTAAGAAACTGTCTAAAAAACACCATGCACTATACAAATATTGGCAATTTTTACCATTCTTCAATTATCTCCTTATTTGTTTTCTCATTTCTGGCCTGTTTAAGTATGTACACGAATAATTTCCTGAACTGAAAAAGAACCATCTGGGTATAGTGGGTATAGAGAAGATTAAGAAATAAGAGAAATATATTTCTGGTTTTTGTTAATTAAATATCCAGTAAAAATCAGAGCTAACCAAGACCACTCTTTGTGAGTCTTTTCAAAGAAGAGTTTTATTTCTTATGTGATGTTACATTATGTATATTATATAAGATTAATATTTCATTGATATGTAATCTAAGTTAAGTTTATTTTAATAATTTAATTATACAATTATGGATTGTGATTTAATATTACAATATTCTTAATAATATATTGATGTTGCTAAGACTTGTTTTGTGTCTTGTCATATGATCTATCCTGGAAAATGTTCCTTGTGCACTTGAGAAAAATGTATATTGTGCTGTTATTGGATGAAATGTTTCTATATACGTCTGTTAAGTCCATTTGGTCTAAAGTATGGTTCAATTCCAACAGTTTCTTGTTGATTTTTTTGCCTTTAAGATCAGGAACAAGATAAGGATGCTCATTGTCATCATTCTTATTCAGTACTAAAGGCCCGGTGCAGGAAATCTGTGCATGGGTAGGGTCACTAGGCTTGGCCGGCAATCAGGGCTGATCTGTGGGGCGACCAGCAGGGCAATCGGGGGACCCCCTCTGGCACCCACCTTGGCCGGCCTGGCACCAACCGCTCACCTGCTCCGCCCCCTGCCGCTGCCACCGGTCACCTCCCCCTTGGCTGGCCTGGGGTCTGGGGGCTGGGGGCAGCTCCTGCGTTAAGCATCTGCCCCCTGGTGGTCAGTGCGCATCATAGTGACTGGTCATTCCACCGGTTGTTCTGCTGTTCAGTCGATTTGCATATTAGGCTTTTATTATATTGGATGAACAATATGATAGCTAGTAGCTTTGAAGTATAGTTAAGTGATAATTGAATCAATTTTCTAATATTGAAATTTTGGATTACTTATGATTTTTATGTACATTTTCACTATGTGTTTATTCATATAAAACATATAGTTCAAATTACATAGATACATACATTGCTAATGAACCTCTTTGCAATTCAAAGCTTACTTAGAATGTTAACATGTTTAACAAGTATAAGTTTATCTGGTCTGTTTGGAATTAAATCTCATATCAAATATCCTACTCTCTTTCCTCACTTCTCTCTCTCATGTCGCACCTTGAAGTAGGTGGCTTTGGAGAGATAACTTATGCTTCAATATTCTTATTTGTGAATTTTAGTTTGCATACACAGTTATTTCTTTAGGATGCACACACATATGTTGTCAATTGGCCCACCAGGTTGTACCATTCCCAGCAGCAGTGTATGAAGTGCCTATTTTCTGCCCTGTATTATTTTTAAAAATTCTTTATCAACTTGAAATGTAAACAATAACATAGCAAAACTGTTTTAATTTTCATTTTTTGGCACAAGTTAGACTGTATTATTTTTTATGTTCCCTGAAAGTTTTTATTCTTTTGTGATTTGCTTCTTAATATTATCTGAAGCTTCAGATACCGGAATCGAACCTGGGACCCTTCAGTCCGCAGGCCGACGCTCTATTCACTGAGCCAAACCGGTTAGGGCTGTGATTTGCTTCTTAATATTATCTGAAGCTTCAGATAATATTATTATCTGAAAGTATTTTTAATTTGAAAATTCTTTATATATTGACATATTGAATCCATATATTCAAGTATTTTATGATTCTGTCATTTATCCACTTAGTTTTTTATAGCACTTTCAAACATACAGGACTTTTACAGTTTTGCATAATTTAGCCTTTTCTTTAGAGTTCCTGTTTTGCTTAGATGTTTAGCTCAATCTTTCATAATCTAGGATGACATAATTATTTACCTATATTTCTTTCGTGTTTAACAATGTCTGTCCATTTTATATTTAACTAATTTAAATATTATAGCCATTTTGGAATTAATATTGCTTTAAAATGTAACATAAAGATCTAATGTTTTCCCTCAGAATAATTAAGTATTCCTTCCAGGATGATTTGTCCAGTAACATCTGTGTGAATTTTTTTTGTTCATATAACTCCCTCCTGGCTTCATTTTTTTTTTAGAGGAAATCTTTTAGAGGAGTACTCCTGTCATCCTGTTGTAATTGCCCCCAACCACTCTCTATTCTTTTGCTCTGTTTTTATTTTTCTACATCACACTTTTTGTTACTTGATGTTATTCTTGATATTTTGTATACTTTACTGTCTATTGTCTGTCTCCCTCATAAGAATGTAAGTTCCATAACAGCAGGGACTGTTGTGTCTGTTCACTACTATATCTCAATGTTCTGAAAGGTCCTGCATAGAAAGAGCACTTCATATATAGATATTGAATAAATGAATACTTAAATACCATTTAAATTTTCTGCCTTTCATGTTATTTGACCTTGCAAATACTCTCTCCCTTATACCTCATCTTTCTTCAGACAGTGATCTGGTAAAAGATGGAATAAATGACTCACTTTACCGTCTGTGCCTCTTTTGAGTAACTGAGTTCAATTGTTTATTCTAGATTTATCTCTCTTTTTCTTTTCAGTGATACATGTTCTGAAAAGTTTATATATTTAACTTAAATAGTGACTGACTATTCTTTTTATATAAATTAGTAAAGTAAATGATATTAAGTATCTTACTTTACTATTTCAGATATTCTTAAGAAAACAAAAGCAGCAAACAAGTTCATTCTTTTGTAAAAGGAAATTTAGCTTATTTATCTGTGGGGTTTTTTGTTTGTTTGTTTGTTTTTAAACTCCTTAAAATGGAGTGTTATCATAAGAGGGCCTGATATTATTTATTTTTAATTTCTTTTTCCATGGAAGCTATTTGTCCTTAGAAAGAAATTGGCAGTTAATGGCATTTTTTTTCCTGCCAGTTCTCAGACACATAAAATCACGATAGAGGAAGAGAAGGAAATTGGTCTGACAGGCTGCAACGTTAACTGATTGCTCAGCAGAGACCTAAATCTATGCTTCGTTTCTATAGGCTTTCATGGAGTGTTTTGCTATGCTGTAAGGAGTTTGCAATCAGAATTCCATTTCACTGCTGTCTTGGACTAATTGGCTCTATGTTATCACAGAGCCACGTGGGCTCAACTGAACGTCACTTAGGAAAGGGTGGAGTACATACACAATGCTGCAAAGAACTGTGTGTAGTTTATTAGGGGCAAGGTCTAAGAACCAACTACACAGGCCTTCCAGTTTTCTTCTAGGTCAGTAGAAGATTGAATCTCTAATTCATCTTACTAATTAATGGATTTAGCTTAATTGCTATAAATTTAGATTTTGTGCAGGAGCCCAGGGACCTTAAGGTACCATAGGTGCCATAAGTCAATCATGCACATGAATCAACATGACATTTTTGAGCAGTTTGTCCTCTTATGATGGCAATGTACCTGGACCATCACATCAAAATAAGGTGACTGAGTCATTAGAGGAAGGGTTCATTCATTCTCTCCCGAGAAAGATCCCCTGACTGAAAATAACAGGTGATTGAGTCATAGAGTGAATCTGTGCACACCCAAGAGAATTTCTCCTGTTTTTCATCTGTTTTTCAAGTTGTTTTAACCTTGGTGTGGCAAATTTGGGGCAACATTCATAAATTTTGTCCTATTTCCTCTTTGGCATGTAGCCAAGGAAACGGAGACAAGGCTTCATTGTGAGAAGCTGTCAGGCTGTGGGGTCAGGAGAAGTGATGTTCCTTTTCACTTGTGAGATCTGGGAGCCCATCAGCATTTCCTGCTCTGTTTGCCAACCCTCATCTCCAGTGCAGATGTAATCCTGCAAAGTTACTCAGGAAACCAGGAGATAACTAGACCTCTGCAAGGTGGGCCAGACCAACGTCCAAGGTGGCAGGGCCCCTGGCAGACTGTTTAAAGCTGAAGATACCAAGAAGCTGCACCCTGGATGCCTTGGAGAGGAAGTGTTCCAGATTCGTCCCAAAGCGGGCTTTGAAGAGGGGAGCAAAAAGACATTGAGAAGTTAGTCCTCTGCTTTCTGCCTCTTCTTCCTGTGTGCACATCACTCTTTTCCTTCCAGGAAGAGGCTAATAATGTGGAGAAGCAGTGTGGATGGGGCACCTTTACCCATCACTCCAAATTTATGGGGTAGGTTTGGGGAGGAGGAGAGAACAAGAAAGTCTCCAAAGCTGGGCTATGATTTTATTCTGTTACAGTTCATGGGTTACTGGGACATGTCTGGCCGTCATTTGAGGCAATTTGAAAAAAAGGAGGGAAAGTACGTTTGCATAGAGTAATAGAGTAGATGCTTAATCTAGACTGCTGATTGAGGAACACTATTTTATTCAGCTCTCTTAGCTTGCCGGGGGCCTGAGAGTGTGACTTATGGTTAGGGAAGGTAAGTTATCAAGGTAAGTTAAAAAAAGTGAATTCTTTAGTAATATAATTAAATCAAGCAACTATATTCTATGCACTTTAGGAAGTGCTAAATAAATATTTTGTATATAGTTCTATGAGTTTTAATATACACACAGATTCTTCTAACTACCACCATGAATAGGATGCAGAACAATTACAACATTCCCCAAATATTCCATCATACTGTAGATAGATGCATCTCCCCACCTGTAATAACTCAATTTGACAAAGAGTTTTTAGATATAGCTGACACCAGAAACACTATCTATTAATAAATTGAACCTCATTAAAGTTACATAGTTTGCTCCTTTTGAAGAACACAATGAAGAGTGAGAATACAAGCCACAAATGGGGAGAAAACACTTGCAAGTCACTGATCAGACAAAGGACGCAACATTCAAAGCACTTTGAGAGACAGAAAATTGGATAAGGCAGGATCTTTTTCTACAAGAAACTGGAGTTGAATGGACATAGAGATCAGTATGTAACAAACCATATGTGAAGAAGGATGCAATTAATCTATACTAATAAAAGGGTAATATGCTAATTAGACTGGACATCTTCTGGACATCCTTCCAGACAAAGCCACAGTGGCAGGGGCTGAGGCAGAGGTGGTTAGGGGCTATCAGGCCCTAAACTGGCAGTTGGACATCCCCTGAAGGGTCCCGGATTAGAGAGAGTGCAGGCAGGGCTGAGGGACCCCCCCCTCCTGTGCACAAATTTTGTGCACCGGGACTCTAGTACTAAAATAACAGTGGTATCTCAACAAGACAGTGACATTAAAGGTGAGGAGGGAGCTGTGTTCCAGCTTTTGGAATTCAGGATGGCTCTGTGGGAAAGGATGGGAAAGGGTGGGAAAGGGTGTTCCAGAGGAGGAACACACTCAAGAAAAGCCATAGAAGTGAGAAAATGCTGGACATAAACAGGACAATGCAGGTAGTCCACTCTGGTTAGCTCCCAGTATCACTTCTGTGTTGCTAATGGCAGGATGAGAATGAATATATATACCTTCTAATATATGTATAAACCCACACTTTAATATTTCTACCTTCTAAGGCCATAGGGGAAAAAAAACAATTCTGCAAGAAGAGGTGACTCCCTTAGAATGGAATCACTGCTTATGGTGAAACATAGAAAACCATTAAGGGTAATTTAAAACCAAATGAAATGTCAAGATAGTCCATTAGAAATGCAAATGCTAACTGCCCTGTGATAACCACAATAAACAAAACAATGAAACCAATTAGAAGGGACTTTTGAGATTTTTAGGCTTTGACTTGTCATAAAGGCAGAGAAAAAGACCAAATTGTTAGATTTTGTTTATCTTCTCCTGAATCAATAATCTGAATGGTTTTGAAAGGTCTTAAATGTTTTGGGTTACTTAGGCTCCTGCCAGGGGCTCATTTGTAGTAAGGAAACCTTGCAATTGGACCAGTCTCCACAAGCCATTTTTCCTGTGCACCATCAAGCAGACATACAAGAAACATCAGCATCTATAATACTTCGTCCAGATTGCTGACATTACACGATAGGGCCTTACGTGTCTTTTCTACTGGGCAAAATTCCTAAAAGAACCGATTCTTTTGCTATTGGTCAGCTGTTGAGTGTAGCATATAATTAGCATATACATGATGTTAAACAATAGGGGAATGTTAGAATATAAACTTCTACCACTTTCATGTTTACAGATATATGTCAGGATTAAAGGCTGCTTTTTTAATACTGTTTTATATCTTTTTTAATAAAAATAAGATTGTCATTTACATTTATTTTCTTCCCAGATATATTAGTTAAATGTGAAATAGTTTTTTAAAATTTATATTTTTGGAGGATATTTCTGTGTGTCTATATATGTACACAGATTCTTCGTAACCTCATCTATAAACAGGATACGGTATAGAGCCAATATCCTAAAAAATAATCCCTCATTCTGACCTGTTGTGAATAAGCCCTGACTGCTGGGTTTGGCAAAAACTATCAATAAAAGAAAAATTGGTAAATTGGATTTCATAAAAATTTTAAAATTTTGCTTTTTGAAGAACACAGTTAAGAGACTTGAAAAGACAAGCTACAGATTGAGAGAAAACATTTGCAAATCACATATTGACCAATAATTTATATACAGAACTAAGAACTCTAAAAACTCAACAGGAGCCCTAACTGGTTTGGCTCAGTGGAGAGAGCGTCAGCCTGCAGACTGAAGGGTCCCAGGTTCGATTCCAGTCAAGGGGCATGTACCTTGGTTGCAGGCACATCCCCAATAGGGGGTGTGCAGGAGGCAGCTGATCAATGTTTCTCTCTCATTGATGTTTCTAACTCTCTATCTCTCTCTCTTCCTCTCTGTAAAAAAATCAATAAAATATATTTTTAAAAAAGCTCAACAGGAAATGAACCTTTCCATGATGTTATATAAGGATTTAGTGCACCCAATTAAAAAATGGGCAAAAGATTTATACAACGACTTCACCAAGAAGATAAAGGATAGGCAAATAAGCACATGAAAAGATCAATAGTCAAGAAGTACATACAAATTAAAATCTCAATAAGATACCATTACATAGCTATAAGAACCTCTAAAAAAAATACTGACCATACCAAGTGATGATCCATGTGGAGCAACTGGAACGCTCTTACATTGCTGGTAAGAATGCAGAGTAGTTCCAATACTATGGAAAACAGTCTGAGAGCTTCTTACAAAGGTCAATATGTATAACCCATATGACTCAGCACCCCACTTCTAGGAATTTATCTTAGAGAAATGAAAACTTAATCAATAAAAAATTTTTAAAAAAGCTCAACAGGAAATGAACCTTTCCATGATGTTATATAAGGATTTAGTGCACCCAATTAAAAAATGGGCAAAAGATTTATACAACGACTTCACCAAGAAGATAAAGGATAGGCAAATAAGCACATGAAAAGATCAATAGTCAAGAAGTACATACAAATTAAAATCTCAATAAGATACCATTACATAGCTATAAGAACCTCTAAAAAAAATACTGACCATACCAAGTGATGATCCATGTGGAGCAACTGGAACGCTCTTACATTGCTGGTAAGAATGCAGAGTAGTTCCAATACTATGGAAAACAGTCTGAGAGCTTCTTACAAAGGTCAATATGTATAACCCATATGACTCAGCACCCCACTTCTAGGAATTTATCTTAGAGAAATGAAAACTTAGATTCACACGAAAATCTGTACATGGATGTTTATAGTGACATTAATCACCAAAATCTGGAAACAACTCATGTGTCCTCCAAAGGGTGAATGAATAACCACACTGGTATATCCGTACAATGGAATACAATAAATGGCATGGCTGAATCTCAAAATAATTATGTTGAGTCAAAGAAGTTATATTTTATTTATTGCTAATCAGCAATCACTCCTTTGAAAGAATATCTCTTCTGATTCTGCTTACGAACTATGTCTTTCCTCATTCTCTCAGGCCTCAAATTGTTCTCCTTTCCTATCCATGGTGCTCTTAATCTGAAAAATCTCATTTTAGTGGCATAACACAACCATCACTTTTTTATTCTCATGGATTCTGTAGGTTCGGAATTCTCTTCACCATGAGACCCCATTTTCTCAACAGCACCTAGGATTTGGATTTTGCCCTGAGGCCATTTCTAATTTTGAGGACACTTTGCTAGTGGTTACACTCCCTCCAAGTTTGTTAGCTGTTACATTTCTTCCTCAAGGAGGTCCTTGAGTAACATCATGTCATGAATGAGATGCCGCAGGAACTTAACTCTTGCTTTTATCAATTAGCCTATGGTAAAACTGGTTTGGTTATACATGGTTTCACTGTAGTTCCAAGAACCTTTCCACTATATTAAATAAGGATTTAGTGCATACATATCTTCTAAATTATACTAAAAAACAGTAATTCATTCTTTAATTTATCTCTTTTACTTTCATTTTATTTTAGGGTGTTAAAAGCTATATGACACCTTCAACACTCTAAAATTCCTCTTTCCTTGTTCATTAATTTTACTATGTCTTCAGTTTTCTTCCAGCCCCCAGTGACAGCCTCCGTGAGGCCCAGGAGGCTTCTGTCCATCACTTTATTCCAAATACACTGCCACTGTTTTAGATTTGGTTAAAGCAGAACCCACCTTATGGAATCAAATTCTGTCCTAGTTATTGCTGTATATCAAACTGCCCTGAACTGGAAGTTATGAAGCACCGACCATTTTATTATGCTCATGTAACCTGTGGGTGAGGAATTCAAATAGGCATGGTGAGCATGGCTTGTCCCTGTTCCACATTATGATATCAGAAACATGTTGATAGCTGGGATATGATTCAAACAATGGGAAGCTGAGGTCATTTGAAGGCTTCTATCCCATATCTGGGTCATGGGCTGGGATGACATGAAAGATAGTTTTATCTGAGCTGCAATCAGAGCCCCTACATGTGGCCTCTCTGTGTGGCCAGGGCTTCTCATGGATACTGGAAACATCCAGCAAGTGAGCATGCCAAGAGAGAAGCAGGCAGAGGCTGCAAAACCTCTTATGACTTAGCTTTGGATTATTACATAGGGCCATGTGCTTTCTGCCGTTTGAGCCATCTCTCCTCCCCACCCCCCCCCGGCCCCTCCCCCTCTCCCCACCCACATCTGCATCTCTCCCCGGAGATCTGTATGTCTAGCCTTGACTTTTCTCCTGAATGCTAGTTTCAAAACTCACATATTTAATACATATTTTACTTGAATTCACCAGCACTAAACAAACAGAAATGAACCCACCAGAGTTATTTTTCAGAGCATCTAACCTAAGAAGAAGAGTACATAAATTTATTTAACACAAGATGATTTAAAATACCAAAAAGTAAGCAAAATGCCCAACAATAAAAGAAAATATAGTATACCCACTAGATGAGATAGAAGATATCCATGAGAAATGATAAGTATAAAGATTCTATAGCATGTCTTTGAAATATCACATCATGCAAAGAAAAAGGCATCTTGCTATGTGCACTTGAACAATAATTAAAAGCAAAAAGATATATGTAAAAATATTGGAAGACAAAATGTTGAGGATAATTGTGTTGGAAGAAGTGGCATTATGAATGATTTATTATTCCTCTTCTTTTCCCAAATTTTCTTTCTCTTATTACATCACTTTAACAATCTAAATATGTATTTTAAAAATTCAAAATAAAAACAAACTGTTCCAAACTAAGCTTGTCATTTCATACCTCCTGCTACTCTCATTTGTTTCCATTCTTTCCCCATCTCATTTAAAGCCATTATCATCCTCTTAGTGATCTAGGATGGATAGTTCAGACATCATTCTGTCTTTTTCTCTTTAAATAGTCTTTAGATATGATTATTCTTTGAATACCCTGAATTCTACTTCTCCAATATCTTTGCAATGAACAATTGTTAAATAATTAATGGAATAGATGTAAAATGACTTTTAGAATTACACAGAAATACTAATATACATAGGGCTCCAATCCCCACTTCACCACTGAGTGACTTGTACAAGTTTCCCAATCTTTCTGGACAACAATGTGCTCATCTGAAGTGTGAGCTTAGCATACATATCTTGGTTATAATTTTGTGAGAGTTAAACTACACTATTCAGGTAATGGCTAGTGTAGTGCCTGGAATATAGTAGACATAATAAATGATAGTATAACAATCTTTGGCTAGTACCATTGATACTCACATTGTTTCCTAACACTTCCATGAGAAAAATAAACACACAGAGTCACACATATACTGAAAAAAATTGAAATAATTTTTTTTCTGAATATATTCTCACTCACTCTATATTACAATGACAAACCAACCAACCAACCAACCTCAGGTGGCTGCGAAACAAATTTACCATCAGAAATAAGATGCAGAGAAAAATCAATAGCCTTGTGGTCAATATTAATCTCCCATCAATAAAAGCCCATATCTTTCACTCTTTATGGTAATTGTCCCACTGATCTGCTTAAAGTGCTTAAAGTACTTAGAGGGGCCCGCTGATAGCATCTTATCAGGGCTCTGAGCAGCAGAGTCAGGGAGCTCCCAGGAGCTGGGCCTGGTTCTCCTGGAAATTTGATGTGACAAAGGGTCCTTGCGGTTTCCAATGGGGCTGCCTCCCCTCTCTGCTCTTGGAGGTGAGGGTGGCTGTCCTTCCTTCTTCTGAGGCTTTCAGGATTCACTGTAACAGAGGCTCGGCTCATCACTTACTCCAGTGTTGTTAGGAGTTTCATGGTATGTGCTTTAGCCAGCCTTTGACATAAAACACATTACTTTTGTGGCAGCAAAATAGACCTCCCTTCTCCTCAGAAGTCTATTAATATGCACAACTTAAGAGCTTATTGGCATTGAGGACTGTTGTCCAAATAGCCCACTCTCACTTCCAATGAAAGCCCACCATTGCCATAGAAATCTGACTTTCATCAAGTGACTAGCAGTGTTCTCCAAATTAACATTAAATCTAGGAATTTATAGATCTGTCAGTGGTGAATATTGGTGTGAGATGCTCTGCAGAGTATGAAGACGTGACCTGTGAGGGGTGATGTGTCCCTCCCTAGCTACTCCTGGCTTCCCTTTCTTTCTCGGCAGCCTACCCCACTCACACCTCCATCCCAGCATAGCACTCGGCAAGCTGTGGAGGCAGGAAAACCCCCTGAGCTTGGTGTTTCCAAAAAAGCACACTTCTTTTTGAAGCTGACAACCTATATGAGGCATTTGTAATTGAACAATGATGACCCGAATTTTAACACGCACACGCGCGCGCGCACACACACACACACACACACACTCATGCAAGAATATAATGTCCAATGGGCTTGTTCATTTTCATAATTGTCCTTTAGACTTTATATGAAATTCAGCAATGTATAGGATATATCACTTTCTATATGCCTATCTTCTATTTCAGTTAGTCGACTACATTTTTATATTTCACCAAAACCTTTCCAAGCGGCACATGCTGTTTGAAATCGTAATGACAGACATTACTTTGATGTTACTTTTTATTCTTAACTCAGCCATCATTCACAGCTACTTCTGCTGCAATTGAACAAAGCACTTAAAAAAGGGAAGATATTATGTACATTAAATTTTCATTACTCGGTAACATATCAAAAGATTGCACCATTTCTGATTTACAGTTAGGATTGCAAATTAACTTCAAAAAGCAAGAAATGGAAAAGTGGAGGTATATTCTTTCATGGCTTATTACTGAAAAGGGAGAAGTGATGTAATTATAAAAAGCATTCTCTTTTTGAATAAAACAAGGAATACGCATTCTTCTTGTACCTGTGTGTTTAAATTCATTTATAAGTTCTGTCTTCCTCTTAACCCTTTGCACTCATAACTATGGTGCAAACAGGTCCTATAATATCATCAATGTCACACCCTGGGCAGAATCAAGAAAAAATAAGAATGAGAGCTTGGAGATACATCAAGGGATCAAAAATGTCCAGCCTTTTCTTTCAGCAAAGGGAGTAATAATAGAATCATTTCTATATGTGACATATATCTAAGAGTTCATCTATCTAATTGATACCAGGTTAGTGATAAAGTGAACCTGGAACCCAGTCATCTCATTCGTCAAGTTCTGTACTCTTCCTGTAACTGTGCAAGAACCTAATTTTGCCGCACCAGTGAAAGAGGTTCATTGGGAAATAGATGATTTGGTGCTCCCTGAATTTAGAGACCCTCTGGTTTCCTAAGGTTTACTTCCATGCCTCACAGTTCCTGACCTTCATCACCCTGAATCACTGGCTCCCACCAGCACAACTGTTTTTGCCTTGTTGTCATGGGTACCTCTCTAAGATGTCACTTTTGATGTTCCTCATCTCCGACCACACTCTCTTTACTTGCCATTTCTTTCACTTCCCTGTACCCACTCACTTTCTTTTTTTGCTTCTTCTCAATCTTGTCCTCTTTTCATTCTTTTCTCTTGACTGGGCTTTGCTGTTTCAAAATCCACACCATTATCCACGTATGCAACACTCTCACTAAAATTCTAGGCTCCTCTGTCTTCTTTTCTTCTGCAAACTGTGTTTATCCCCTGATGACCTCAGGGCTGACTTTGTCATTTGTTGCCCATCTTCATAACTTCAATGCCCCTAGGCAGTTTTGCCAGTGTAGGTCCCTTCATTCTTTAAAAAATGTTAAAACTTATATTTTACGACTGTTTCAGTATAAAATATATGATCTTCTGCCCTAAAAGTTTATTCCCTCCCCCTAATCTTAAATACAAACATTTTCCTAAAAGTATTATAGGCAGTGGGGTCTGTACCTATTCTGCCTGATGAATGATAAATTGGCCTGGGGTTGAGCCACAAAAAGGTACAGCTGATTCAACCAGTTTTGGTTCACATTACTTACTTTTGAAAGTTGCTAAAATCTATGAAACATAACAAATGTTAGAAAGTATCATTAATATTGAGTTTATAGTTTAAAATCATGTGATCTTTATCAAAATATTGGGACAATTATAAGGCTCTTTGGTTTCTTGGTTGTAAATATCAAAGATTGTTCTTAAGTATAAATTTTTTATAATTTGAAATTCAATTGCAGAAATATTTAATAAAGTACAATTCACGAAGTACTTTCTAGGGGCTGAACATGGCAAGTTAACTACAACACTGTTCTAGCAGAAAGACAAGGTACCAATGAGTGTAAAACTGGACTAAATGTAAATTCCCCCAAATAAGTGAGTAAATAAATAAAGACCTGAGGGTTCAAGGTATGGAGAAAACCCATTCTTTTGGTAGTATCACTAAAGATCAATGAATTATGTGGTATTTATTAATTTCTGATTTTAAAAGTAATCATTCCCCCACTATCAATATCAGTCACCATAAAGGTTCATTTAAATTTATTTTATTTTATTTTATTTTTTATTTTTATTTTTTTTACGAAGAATGAACTTTCATTGTCACATCATCATCACCTAAAATTCATAGTTTACCTTAGGGCTCACTCTTGGTGGTGTACATTCTATGGGTTTGGACAAATGTATAATGACATATATTTATCATAGTATCATACAGAGTATTTTCACAGCCCTAAAAATCCTCTGTGCTTATTCTCCCCCTAATTAAACTAAACCAGCAACCACAGATCTTGTCGCCACAGTTTTGCCTGTGGTACATCTTTTTAACCACTCACCTTACTGAATGTTTTTATTTTGTCTAATAGCTTTCAACTTGATTCTGGGTAGAGAAATATACATCTCTTAATAATAATTTTATCTTTTCATATTAATGTATATATATATAACAGATTGCGTATTTTTTACTTTATTTTCTCAACCTTTCAGAAAAATATAAAGTAACAGTCAATTCAACAAGAATTCATCCAATATTTCACAATGTTAAAGAAATTTTCTTCTATTCACATATAAAATCAGAAATAGATAGTAATTTCAACCAAATGCGATTTTGGAATCTATTATAGTAGAAAATTATGTGAAAAAAAGCAGGGCACAAAATAGTATATGAAATTGTTATATGTGCAATATGTTTTTTGGAAAATTTTTCTCTATATTTTCATTTTATTTTTTTTAATAATAATTAAGTATGTTAAAATGAAAATAAATCACTAACAATTCTTGGATTATTAAATATTATTTAAGTGATTCCATCTTATATATTTATCATAATTTATTTGATTAATTGTCTATTATGAGATATGTAGTTTTTTTCTAATATAAATAAAGTTGCAATGAACATTCATATACATAAAGATTTATACACATTATTGACTCTTTCCTTAGGACAAGTTCTTAGAATGATTTTACTAGGGAAAAAAAGCATAAATCTTTTAAGGCTGACTAGATAGAAAGTGCTATAAATTTTAATTCCTACCAGCAGTGTATAAAGATACCTGCTTCTCTTCATCTTTGCCAACATAAGAGGTTTTTTAAAAAATTATTTCTTTAATTTTATGGAAATCTAATAAATGAAATTAGTTTCGCACTATTGTTTTCTTTATCTGTCCTTTCATTTTTAGTGAGGTTAATCATTCTTTCATAGTTAAAATAATTTTTTCAAAATGATCTACTCATATTCTTGACTTTTCCCTTTGCTTTTATTGTTTGTAAGTTTTTTCTCCCCACCCCTCATAAAAACCTATTATCCTCTATTTTCCTTGAATTCTTTTATATTTTTACATTTTGGATTTAATTCCTGAATTGAGGGGGTAAATTTGTTTTTTATCCTCATCCAAGGATATTTTTTCCATTGATTTTTTTTTAGAGAATGAAGGGGAGGAAAGAGAGGAAAAAAAAAACATCGATGTGGGAGAGACACATAGATTGGTTGCCGCCCACACATGTCCTGACCAGGGCTGGGTAGGACCTGCAACTGAGGTATGTGCTCTTGACCAGGAATCAAACCCGTGACCCTTCAGTTTGCAGGTTGATGCTCTAACCCCTGAAAAAAACTAGCTAGGGTGAGGGGGTAGAATTTTGATAGGTGAACAGGGTGAAATGATAGAATTTTTCTGCCAAAGAAAGAGCAGAAATAAAAGGCAACATGTGTGAAGATGTCCAATATTTTGGGGAAATAAAAATGAACTAAATTGTATATTTAGGTAACAGCTGATATTGAGGAAGGAAAGCTAAGTAGAAAAGAAAGAGATCCACAGCCATTTAGCACTGTGGGAAGATATTTCTAGGTCTTTCTAGTGAGCTTCTGATCTATATATCCACCTATGTATCTGTTATATACACTTGGATGTCACACATCTTTTTTTAAAATATATTTTATTGATTTTTTACAGAGAGGAAGAGAGAGGGATAGAGAGTTAGAAACATCGATGAGAGAGAAACATCAATCAGCTGCCTCCTGCACAATCCCTACTGGGTATGTGCCCGCAACCAAGGTACATGCCCTTGACCGGAATCGAACCTGGGACCCTTGAGTCCACAGGCCGATGCTCTATCCATTGAGCCAAACCGGTTAGGGCTACACACATCTTGTTTATATTAACATTCATACTTATAACCAGACTTATACTCATAGTCATCTTCTACATGATCAAACTGAAAACCTGTAATCATCTCCCCAAGCATGTACTTCCTATACCAGTACCAGTGCTCCTCAACTATTGCCTAGCCAAAGTCCCAGTGCTGTCCTTGACTGCTACCCGCCCAGCCCACATGATAAGATCCTGTCAACCCTACTTCCTCAATACTTTTTGACTGTGTCCAGTTCTCTCTATGATACCACTACCTTAGTTGAGAACCATTGCCTTAACACAAATGGGAATTACTTTCCTCTTTCAATCAGATTAAGGCAACAATTTCCTACTGGGTCTCCTTGTCTGTGGCCTTGTTCTTTTCCAAGTCATACTTCTCAGAGTAGCTGTGGTGAATTTCTAAACTGGAAACCTTATCATGTTTTAAAATTCTCTAGTTGTTAGCAATTTTTCTTAGGCAATAAAAATCCTTGATGGCTTTTATGGTCATCAAGTCTAAGATAGCCCTCCAAATCAGTCTAAATCCCCATTTTCTTAGTTAATTTTCCTAGTAGTATTTACTCCATTTTATATGGTATTGTTGATTTGTGTTCTTTTCTTTTTTTAATCCTCTCCCTATGATATGCTTCCATTGATTTTGAGAGAAAGAGAGAGAGAGAGAGAACCATAGATGTGAGAGAGAAATATCTATCAGTTGCCTCCCGTATGCACCCTGACTGGGGATCGGACTCACAACCTTTTGGTGTTAGGGATGACACTCCAACTAACTGAGCCACCCAGCCAGAGCTGTTTCCTTTTATAAAATATGATTTTGGCTTTCTTTACTAAAACGTAAAGTTTATGAGAGCTTGGATTAGCTTTTCTGTTCATAGCTACAGAATACTCCAGCATGTGAAAAGGTGGCTGGCACATAAGAGGTAGATACACATGAATATTTGTTAAATGCTTTGAAAACACTGAACAGTGCAGGCTACTTATAGCTATTATAGTTCGTTTATATTTCTGCCTTTTCTAATTCCAGAATGCCAACTCTTTTAACTGAGCTATTATTCATCTGTTAGAATCAACTTGGAGGTTGTATCACTGGGAATCTTTCCTGATTCTCTTCTTGCCAGTCAGTGGGTTTCCATAGGAATCAGTTGTCACAGCATTGACCATCTTATTTTATGTCTATTTCTTCTTGGTTCCTGTGGTGGACAGTAATATACGTGAGGAGAGGATTTATGTCTTATTTATCATTGTATTCCCAGAACTTGGCAATGTGTTTGGCTTATCATAGATGCTCAGTACATACTTATTTTAAAAGTAAATTGTAATATACAGTATAACATTTCTTATATTATCATTGTTTATAATATTTAAGTATTATAATGATATCATATTAAATATAAATATATTTACATTTAGTACATCACAAAAATGTTCATTATGAATAACCGAAATAAAGCTAGTTAAATTGTGCAGAATTTGAAAAGAAAATGTAAAGACAAAAATAGTTATAAATAATATTTCTAGTGCAACTGGTTAAAATGATATAAAAGGATAGACTTCACTTATCAGGAAAATACCTTGATAATATTGGCTAGCTAAGTTGTTATGTAATAATTCATGTGATTACTTTTGTAATGAATATTATATTGGCTCATTTCTCCATTGTCCCCTAAAATATATGGAAACCAAACAAGAATTTCTGTAGAGAAAAATGCCTTATCCAAGAAGTGCTTGGCTATTGGAAAGATACGTTCTTGCTGCTAAAATTATATTAAAAACTGTCTTAGGCATTTTGAGATTTAGTTATTTCCGTAATTTCATGGAAGCATTTTTCTAGGTCAGTATCTCCATTTTGGCAACTCATGGCCTACCTACTTGGTGAAATTTGGTGATTTTTAGCCAATGAGCTGGATCACATTTACATTCTTTAGTTTTTGTTTTGTTTTGTTTTTTAATTCTGCTTAGTGTGTTCAAGCAAACCTTTCTTTAGAAGGCAAGCAAGCTGCATGTCCTCTTAACTGTTGGGATGGCTTTCATGGTAGCGTGAATCTATATACGAAGACCTAGGTAACAATGAAATCAATGACAATGAGGATAAATGACATCTAACAAAAAACCAATAAGGCCATCCCATAAAACTACAACCACTGTTTTGTTAGTTTTTAAAAATACATTAACCCCTCCCAAAACATTCTTCTGTGCTGTGCCCATATAATCTTTGCACTTTTGGAGATGTCTTTTGTCAACCATTGGCATAGGCTGAAAATCTTAGCTTCTAGTTTATTGCTCAGAATAATTAATGTAGCTTCTATTTCAACAAAGAAGAACACTTTCTTCCAAGAGATATTTACTTATTGTCAATTTACTTTTCGAGAAACAAAAATACTGCTTGTTTGTGACTCTCCATTTGATTGAGAAGAAATATCAGGGCAGAAGATAGATAAATAGATTGATAACATCTTTTAAAATAATAATTGCCATCATCAGAGTTAACATATTTTGACAGGTTAGTATATTAAAAGCCATTAAAAAACAGCTGTTTAGCTGTAGGGAATTTCACTCTGAGGCTGAATCCAAAGGTACGTGTTGGTATTTATTCAGTAATCAATCATAGAAAGAAGAGACCTCGAATTTTAGTTGGAAGTTTTTATTTTTATCCCTTTCCTTACTCCTGGTCTTTAAACCTGCTCTGAGGAGAGCTATACATGCCAGGCTAGTGCTCATCAAAAGCCAGCAATCACAGCTAAATCAGCATGCAAAATGCCACTCAACCTTGGGCCTTTATTAAAATTTGCTGGGACTCAATTTGAGATAGCGATCATTCTTATTAAAAAGCAAAATGTAAGATAGTTTTTTTATATAAATCTCTGGATGGAATGGAATTGTTAATCAGCATAGGCTGATGTGATTTCTCTGTTGCAAATCCTGCCGAGGGCTCAGAAGTGGCACATTACCATAATTCGTAGGCTAGAGCTGGCAGCTTGAAAAAGACCTGCAAGAATCTTTAAAATGCTTAAGCAAAGCTGCAAGTCACAGCAAAACAACACAGTAAGAGCTGCTACCCGGTGTTTCTCCTGTTATATAACGAAGTTTGGGCCTTTTCCTCATCACTGACTTTTCTGGATGCCTCCCTTGTTTATGTTGCTGGGTGTTGTTTATAAACAACCGCTCAACATAGCATTTCTGGGCTGTAAAATCCATCCATTTACCATGTGCTGGGTTCCCGTGGAGGTTGATTGAAAGAGCTTGTGTTTTCCTTTTAGTACAGAAAGTGGAGCCAATCAATTAACCACATGCACTTAATGCATTGTTTGTCTCCCCTACTATATCCTTTCTCCTGTTTGACATCACCCTCTGCAATTTTTCTATCATACTTGAAAAAAATAGAGCAGCTTCCAAAAGATAGAGAACCCTTGTGGGATGCACAAATGGCCTGTTTATAGAAGGCCTATTTTTCACCTCAAGAAAATATTGTTTGATTGGGGGCCCAAACCTTAGATTGAGTAAAGTCAGAAACTTATCTCATTTGTCCCCACAGAGAGGGTGACCCTCTCTCAAGGCATCCCCACTGGGAAATGTCAGCGTAAACTGCAATGCAATTGAATGCTTAGTGGGAGGATTGACCAATAAAGACCGCCGACTTTCTGTGAACGAATGGCAATCTGACGGAACTTTAAGGATTTACAAGAATTTTGTATGTGTTTCTGCCCATATGCAAAACAACACACACATCTTTCTTTCCGAAGCCCAAATAGCTTGGTCAGCCACATTGCTGTCAAATGTTCTGTCTGCGTAGGAGACTGGGTGTCTGAGGAAGAGAACCGCTCAGTGTTCTGGGACACGGAAGTGTCACATAGGATGGAGGAGTACCTTTCTCTCTGTCTTTGGGGTTATGGCCTTGAATTCAGAGGTGTTTCATTTGAACACTACACTATAACAAACCAAAAGGCTAAAACTTTTTGTCAGGAATCAATGCTAGAGGATAGGATAAGGTCAAGTTGATTTATCCTCAAGAGGCCAAAGGCTAGAACTTCTGGACTCCTATGAGGGCGCTGGGTGGGCTGTGACTAGAGACTTAGTGATTTTTAGAGTGTATTCAACGCCGTGGGCAAGCACATGGGTTTTAATGAATGAATAAGATTCTCTTTTCCTTCCTGGTGGCTGAGTCGTGTCACCCTGATTAGGTCCCTCAGGTGTACTCAGAGCTCGTGAGCCTTTGATGTACCAGGGTGATGTCCAAAGTTAGAAAATCTGAATGAGTTCAGGTCTGAATAGACATCAGTTAAATGTGTTGGAAATTTACCAACTAGTGGTCAGGAAATCCGGTGGACAGATTTGAAAGGCAACATTAAAGATGGGAACAAAATTATACAAGACCCAGAGAGGAGATGGGAGCCCGAGTCAGGTAGCTATTCTACCTGCCAGGTCCTTTTCACAGCCCTTCTGAATCCCTCATTAAAGTCAGAGAGCTGCAAATGGTTTCCTAGTTACACGCAGCAATCAGATTAAACCGATGAGATGATTCACATATTTTTGAAGCCCCCAAAACACATTATGAGGACATTGTTTTAGAGCAGGGGCGCTGGGGGCTTTGAGTATCCAGTGCCTGCCCCTTCCCCTCCTCCCCATTCCCTCCTCCAAAACCCGACTTGATTGCTTAGCGCCAGCGTGCACAGCTGGACTTCACATCCCCGTTTGCAGGGGATGCTTCTTCTGAAATGCTGGGAGTATTTGTCAGCCTGGAAGTGTCTTGAGGCTGCTTCTGGGAGATACAAGGAGGAAACTGATAAGGAGAGCATCAGAAGGGCAGTTAATTGCCTCCAGTCTCTCGGTGCCGGGAATATTTAAAATCTATGGGATTAAAGGCAGATTAAAAACTGTGGAAGCAGGGGCCCAATAGCGCTGAAAGATCGCAATCAGCAAGGGTAATGGCAGAGAAAAAATGAATGTGGCAAATAAAATGACAGATAGGAAATTCAGATCCGCTTCTAATGCTCGGAGTTCCATCTTGTAAGCACAATTCATCTACGTGTAAATCATTTTTTGGCTTCAAGCTTATCAGCCAATCGGTGAATTAAAAATGCTCTTTCCTTGGAGGATTAAAGAGGTTGATTGAAGTCAGTGTGAAAACTGGCTAATAAGTCTGGAAATGTCAGGAGGGGGCTGCAGAGGAACTCTACTTCTCTCTCTCCCTCTCTCCCTCTCTCTCTCAGTGCTATGAAAAAAAGTTTGCAAAGCTGGGGTGTTCTGTTACCTTGAGAAATGCTCTGCCTTTTCTCTGGGTGACAAAAGTGGCAGGATGGAGTGTTTGGATTTACAGGGTGAAGGGGATATTGACATTTAAGACACATAATAGGAAAATATGAATGAAAACAATGCTACTCACAGAAATCAATGCTACTCTCTCTAAAGGGAGGCTGTTACAAACCTGGGGCCTATCAAGTTGGCAATAACTGTCTGTTTTAAGTTGTAACACTGTGCCAAGAGCATTTGAATTTGGGACATCCGTTTAATGGGAACATTGATGTTTATCTGGGCTCCTGGATTAAATATACTATACTTTAAAGAGCTGGGGGGCGGGGGGAAGTACTCAATTAAATCTTTTCTCAAAGCAACAGAAATACTAGAGATGAAATAAGTATTTCCTGTACTTGCTTCCTAAGGCAACTTTTATTTCCAAATCACATCTACTATTTGGGTCACAATTTTCTGAGAGGTGATGGTGGTATGCCTAATTGAACAAGGGAACTCCCCCAAACAAGTGGCAAACAGATAAGTTGTAGGACTCTGAGAAAAACTGACTTTACTTTTACTTTACTTTTTTTATCCCCATCTGCCACAAGTATTGGGTGCTTATTCTGTGCAAACCTTGTGTTGGGCGAGCTTTGCATCCAATGTCCAGAGTCACCTAACAGCATTGTGAGATAGGTTTATAACTCCTGTCTGGATGATGTAGCTGTGATGTAGGGTGGTTAGCAACCTGCTTAAAGTGACCCTGGAAGCACAGGGAGAGGTCTAGACTTCAACCCAGGTCTGGTTTTTCCTTTCATCATTCTGTAGTCTAGCCTCCTCTTGCATTTTGGAGACTAGGTAACACACACAACACAACACACACACACACACACACACAATAGGTAACACACACAACACAACACACACACACACTAATATCAAAAGGTAGTCTTAAGATATAAGATTGACTGATATTGATCCCAGGGAATACCTGAAGTGACAGATATGTGATCTGAACTTCAGTCCATTCTCTCTTTGATTCTTAGGATGCCATTATTAACAATTTGCTGCTTCATAGTGTTAAGATTTTTCTGTCAACTCAGTATTATTTTAAAAAATCCTAATCTCTCTTGGTAAATTAGCATTCTGTTCTGAATACTTTAATATGTTCACATTCATTAGGTTGTGTGGGGAGGCTGGATAGATTGCCAAAGAGAAGATAGCTTGATCCTGCCCCCACCCTGCATGGCCACCAAAATCCAAGCAAGGGCCGGCTCTGCTGGATACAGTCATGACTCAAGTTACTTACTATCTTTATTTTGACCAGTCTTACGTCCCTTTCTTATTAAATGAGCTTACTCATATTTACTTTTTTTCTGTTTTCTCTCTTTAATGGCCACAGGAATTCTAAGAGTGGGAAGAAGAGCCCATTAGATACTTTGATCTTGAATGTGATCTTTTGGTTGACTTGGTAAGTCTGGAAATAGACAGAATTTATCTTTGGTTTTCCATACTCACAGATGTAGGGAAGTTCTTGTCTGGAACTCATGGTTCAACTCTAATCTCTGGTCCAGCATCATAAAATCTCTTCAAGTTTTCTTTCTTCAAGTTCTCACACTTCCTCATTCCTTACACATCCAATTTGGAACTGAACAATACCAACTCTGAGCAGAAAAAGAGCAAGGAGATCAGCCAGTTTTTTGTCTACTAATATAATTTCTTGCCTGAATCTCAACTTCTCCATTTTTTTTACTAGAACTCTGAAAGTTTTGGAAGATTTATAAAAATCTACACAAGAAATTAAAGAGCCTTCCGATCTTGTGATGCAGGGATAATCAAGCATTAGCATTTTGGGAGTATATATGTTTTGTTACTTATGGTCAAATAAAACTATTTAGTTTTCATAAACTAAGAATTTTTATTCAGCATTGTTACTAATTTTTCATATACTGTATCATGAGTATTTTTTATGCCAATAAACATTCTTCAACCTTACTTTTTAAAATTGTAGGTGCATAATTCTACTATATGGATGAACTGTATTTTATTGACCTAATCCCTATTAATGGGCTCTGTTTGCTGTTTCCAATTTTTTTGTTATTATAAAGAAAATGCAAATGATCAAATTTTACATGAAGCATCTATTAGTCTTTTACACATTCTTATGATCAAACTAATCATATCTATTCTAAGAAATTTAGAAAATGCATAAGGGAAAAACATTAAAAGAATTAGTCATAATTTCTGCCACTGAGAGATAGTTATGAATATTCTTCCAACCTTTTTTCTATGGATGTGTGTGTGTGTTTACAAAATTGAGACCATTCATATAGGTGAATTTATTTCTTTAATTCAATAGTCCTATGAAGTAGGTACTATGGTTATTTCTGCTTTACAGATGAGGAAATTGCACAGAAACATTAATTTAGGGAATCATAGAGCCAGGATTCAACCACAGACTTGTGGACTTTGGACAACAGACTCAGGGTCCCAGAATTCATGGTGTGCCTAGGGCTAATGTCTGGAAATGGGAGCCTGACACCAGGTGACTTCTGGCCCAATAGCTTCCTGATAGAAGGCCTTTGGTTCCCGGGTCCCTATTCCCTGAGGAGTGTGCCCTGTTAACTGTACCTGTCCAGTGCTTCTTTCCCTCAGGGCCACCCTCTGCTAATCTGATAAACTAATCTGTGCTAATGCGATAATGTGCAACCTCTCTAGGGTAAAAACATATTTGCATGTTAAGGGCTTTCTGGAGACTTCTCCATTGCATAAATTAAATGCATAGGAAGCTGGAGAGAAAGACATTTGGGGGCAGTGATTTTTTTTGGTCTCTGAAATGGCGTGATTTAACTAAGTCTTTCAAAAGTTTGATCCTTACATACACAAATAGAGCATATTAACCCATAAGACTTCTTTACCATAGCCACTCTTTGAATGGTTTCTGCATTCTTAAATTTCATTTTAATAAAAGGAGTCAAGAAGTGTTCCCCATAAATGTATTCACTGTATCCTTAGAGTAGAGAATATATGCTTAGGAATCTTCAGAGTTAAAAAAAGATGAAGTGGGCAGTCTTACGGGCATAATGGCTGTGACAACAAACAAAACAAGAAACACTAGATTTTCTTAAAGAATAGAGCCTAGGAAATACTCTTGACTCATCTTCCTCTTCAGTGGTCGTGAAAGATTCATAATGGTCATTTCTGTTTGGCCATTTATAAATATGAGTTACTCCTTGCTCACACAAATAGGGAATATTTCTCCCCAGTGACAGATTTAGCCATTTTACACCATAGATAAGACTGGTATGAGTAAGCACTGGGAGAAATTCAAGCAGAAGGTCAGCTTTTGGGAAGATCCTGGACTTTAAAGTAAACGAGATTACAGAAAGTCTTAGTAAATTGTTCTCCCAGCAACTACCACTTTGCTGTACATTTACCTTTAATTATACCTGTAGTTGAAGGGCAGGAATTGCGACCTAAGAATTCTTTCGCATTTGCCTCACAAAAATCTTAGGATTTTAGGAATTTTCCATTTATTTTTATTTTTTTTTACATTCTGGTAAGGTAGCTTCTGCCATACCCCCAGGGATCAAATTCAACATTTATCTCTTTGAATCCTGGAGGAAAAAGCCTCAACATGTACTGGGTTTCTGAGAATGGGGAAATAGCATCCAAAGTACAAACTTGGCCAAAAACATTTTCATTTTTGAGGCAGACACTGTATTCAGTGAGCAATTCAAGGGGACAGCACACTCGTTCCAATGAATATACATCTGAAAGAAAAAAGAAAAAAAGAAAAAAAATATATGGAATAGGACCTGCCAGGGCACCCTCCTAAATCTGTACCCTTCCTCCAAATTTCAACTGTTGGAGGTACTAGTTATGTTATGCAGACAGATACCTGGTTATCTGCTACATAGGTTAAAGTAAGTCCTATGTCAACCCCTGTTTAGGTCTCTCATCATCATAAACCCCCAAGGAAAGTGATTGCTTTCTCTCATCCAAATCAGAGTACCTATCACCATTCCTTCTCTTATTTCACTGAGCCTACATGGAGAATTTCAGATGCTGAGAAATCTTCCATGCTCCCCTCCCTCTCCCTGCAAGTTGCCTGCTCAATCAGATGTCCTGTGGTCCCAGGACAGGCTCTGATGATGGGAATTGAGCAGCTGGCTGCTCCATCTACACTGCAGGCCGAGCACCACCTGTCTGCCTGTTTTTACTTGCAAAATGGAAATCTCTCTAAGCTCTATAATCTATGATGTTGCTGTAAAAAACCAGTTTTAGTGATAGTTGAACCAAGCAGAAGTGCAGTATGGGATATGTGGCAGGGATATATTTTTGACCCCATATTTTAAAACTCTACATGCAGCAGACATATCTAAGTAAAGTTGGGCCTTGACTGCTAAAAGCGAAGATTAATATCCAATAAATTACTTCCCAAGTCCATAGTCCTGAAATTTAGGTCTTAATGCACAATACTATGCTCCATCATGGAAAATCAATTCATTTTTTATTCCGTTTATTCTCTCTCTCTTTTTTGATTAATGTGTTTTTATTTTCACAAATGTTTCAAAGATCCTTGCATATTATGAAATTTTAAATATATTATTAATATTTGGATTTTTTTTTTTTTACCAAAGTCACAGAATTTTCTTCTTTTCACATTTAAAAGGAGAATAGGGTACGGGACTATTGTTTGAGAATTATTTTAATCCAATTCTTTCTGGAGGCAGTGGAATTAATTTGACCTTCAAATGTCCCCTTTAGAGCTCTGCTTCTCTAAAAACACAATCTGAGTTAGGTAGGGGAGAGCAAAATCTCTGCTAAAATGGGACAGAATGCATACACAGGTACTTAATGAAGAGCCATCTTAACTGAAAAAAAAATTGCAATCAGATCAAAATTAGAGATAGTTCCCTTTTCCCTTCTCAAATGTCCTTCTGTTCCGGTGAGGAATATTTTACAGGGTTGAATGACAGAACACGGATTATTTTCTAATTCTAATCTTACTGTGTGATCCTGGGACATATTTCAGTCTGTCTGTCTGATTCCTTCGTCTATAAAATGATAGAAAGGTTATTACTTTTCACCCTTTAAGGCAGTGTAATGTATCAGGAAGAACTTGACTTTTGAAATCAGGAATACCTGAATTGGGGGTTCATTTTTTTCACCTTCATATCTGCTTAAAACCTGAGAGTTTTATTTTACTCACCTGAAAAATGAAATAATCATATTTTGATCTTAGTTTTATTAGGGGATTTGGTGAGATTATATCTGGCATACTGTACTAGTATATGCTCAGCAAATGTCAATTTCCTTTATCTACTCTTGTTGCTCTTGGATCCTTGCATTTGACAAGGGTTTATGATATTGCAATGACAATGTTAACACTTCAATGGCACTTACTAGGTGTTAGGTCATCTGCTCAGCATTTAACTTATCTTATTAGCTCATTCAGTCCTCCTAATGACCCTGTGAAACAGATGATACTATTATCTCAGTTTTGCAGATGAAGAACCAAGTACAGAGAAGTTAAGTGAGGTCACAAAACTAGGGAGTAGAGAAGTTACAGGCTCGAACCCAGGCTGTCTGGTTCCTGAGCTTCCACTTTCAGTCACTGTGCTCTGTGATGCCATCAGCAAGCCTGGTCTGTCTGAACATGGGCCAGTCGATGACAGTTGGAAAGCCCTCTGAAAAATCTTGTTCAGTGCCACCCAAACTGTTTTTCTTAAAAAATATATTTTTATTAATTTCAGAGAAGAAGAGAGAGAGAGAAACATCATTGATGACAGGAAATTATTGATTGGCTGCCTGCCGCACACCCGCTACTGGGGACCAAGCCCGCAACTCGGACATGTGCCCTTGACTGGAATCAAACCTGGGAGCCTAAGTCCACAGGCCGACACTCTATCCTCTGAGCCAAATCGGCAAGGGCACCACCCAAACTGTTTTGAACACACATAGGATGTGCCCCGGGAGGGACTCTAACCCACGGCTCTTGGGTGTACGGGAGGACGCTCCGACCAACTGAGCCACACCAGCCAGGGTGACCACATAAATCTTTTCAACGGAAAACTTAGTAACATTTCCTAGCCACACAGTTGAGTACATGGGAGTGTAATCCAACTGTCTCCTGTTCTGGAGTGGGAGATAGATGTTCAGAGACAGGATGGAAGTTATTCAAATGGCAGAAAGTTGGTAGTAGAGTTGAGATAAGACTTAGGTCTCTGTCGCCAAATCTAGTGCTACACCCGGTAATAATGCCCTAGGGAAAGAGCCACCGTGTTGTTTTCCAGTGACCCCGCCTAATTCATTTAGCACACCGAATAGAGCTCACTGTGGCACTACGTTGTAATATTTTAGTTTGTTAAAAGGAGACAATGTTACTTTTAAGTGCATAATTAATGCAGTCCATAATTGTATTATTTTCTTGTTTTTCTTATTTCTGGGGTTCTGTGTAGAGTTCTTAAAAGCCAGACATCAGCCTTAGGGCTGGCTTTTGCTTGGTTATCCTGCATTCAAGTGCTCTTTAGAGAAGTGGCTCACACCAATGTAACAGCTTTGAAACACAATCTAAGATTTTTGGAATATTTTTAACCCTACCAGAGATTTGAGTATTACATTTGAGTTGTCTACAAACACAGGGTGTCACATAACCATAAAAGGTGAATTCTGAGTTAGAGCTGGATCGATAAACGTGGGCAGGCCCAATCTGAGTGATAGGATGGAATTATGGTAGTGCTCAGAATTCTCTTAAGTCCACATTTCTGAGTACCAAGAAACAATGGGACTTGATTTGAATCAGTGGCCTGTTCTTCATTTAGGAAGAAAATTGTTTCAAAGGAAGATATATGGAAGCCAACTAATGTTCCAGTGTACCCCAATTCTCTGATAAAGATGATGCATTTTAGCTGAGTCACCCTTAAATCTGCTGAAGCATTCTTAGTGGTTAGATGAGGTTTTGGTGACAAGCAACTCATAGTTTAAATGTTGGAGAATCCTGTGTTGTCATCTTAATTTCGGGGCCGTGGGGTAGACACATTAAAAATTGTCAATCAGTCAATCAGTTAAACCTTGAAAACAGGACACATGAAAGATCCTGATTTCTGGAGGAGAGAATCTGAATGGGAGATGAGGTTAATCCCCTGTCCCCCATTCTTCTCCTGGTATCACAGTGGGTTTACAGATGTTTCCCTGCAGCTCCAGTGGGTGACTGGTTCTGTAACTGCCTGCAAGCAAAGGCTGTGAGCAGCCTGCTTACAATGATATATTTGATATGCAAATGGAAGGCATAAAATGGAGCTGACTGATAAGACTCAAGACCAATTTCAAGTGAGGGTCACAGTGGGGGGATAAACAATGATGAATTCATGAATTAGGCTTCTGTTTCGCTTGCCTTTGTCAAAACTAAATATTTATTAATTAAACACAGGAAGGCTAGTGTGTATTGATGAGCAAATTAGCACATCAAAACCTTGGATAAGAGTTTAGGAGAATCCAGGGCCAGGGGAGGAACCTGGGAAAAGAAACAGACACTGGCGTTGACAGTTTATTTTGGTATTAATCAGATAATAGCCAAGTGACTTGCTAAATCCAAGGCAAAGACTGTCTATAACAAAACTGCCTTTAATCAGTTTAAAATAATTTTCAGCCTTTTCTTTTGATTTGCAGAATTGATGGCAGGAAATCTATAGAAAGTGACAACAGAAAATTGGTAGTAATTGCCAACAGATTATAACTATTTCAACTCACTGACTCTCATAAGAATACGTACAAATGACAAAATTTTACACAAATGTTGTTACATTGATGAATCTACTTTTTATGGAGATTCCCTTACTTTTACCTCTGGAGTTTGTTCTCCAGTTCTCCCCCAAACGTCAAACTTTTAGTAGGAAGTTTCATAGATATATCTTTCCAAAGCCAGCTCTCTGATATACACAGAGTTGATAATGGATTTAAGTGGAATTTACATTTTCATTAAGTAGCAAACTGCACATCATTTCACAATCTTCACCCTTGGCAGCCGTCACCTCATTTCCTCTGTTGTTGGCAGCCCCCTGGCTTCTCTTAACAATCATTTGATTTTAAATTATTTACAATTTCTTGTTACTTATTTACAGCCCTTTCTTCTTGCATTCTTGGTCACACACATACACAGAGGGTAAGCAGACCACCTCACATTTTTACTTAGATATCTTCATCAGTAAAAATGAGCATTAAATCTGTGAGTCTTAATATTGGCTCAACATTTAGAATTTTCTGAGGAAATTCTGATTTGATTGTTTTGGGGTGAGGTCCAGGCACTGTTTTGTTGTTGTTTTTAACTCTTACAAGATTTTAATATACAGTTAGCATCAAGGGCCACTAAATTTCTAAAGCCTTGCTACTCAAAGTGTAGCAGATGATGCTCCATCTCAAACCCACACTTCTGAATACACTTACATAATATTTAAAACATTGCCTGAATTACCAATACCACGATGCATTAATTTCTTGAGCAAAATTCTAAATAATGCTCAATCCCAGATATTCCCTTTATAAAACTATTTGATCAAGTAACCATAATTCCCCAAATATCATTTTTTGCAAAGTTGTAAGATACATTTTATAGTTAATTCAATTTTCCAGTGTTTTTAGACATTATTGCTTTCCTTCTGTTTATTCCTCTGTGATTCTATAGAAAAAAAGGATTTGGGTGATTAAGACCAATTTAAAAATAGTAAAAGAAAAATAAATTTGTACTCTTATACATTCTTAGGGAAAAATAATATTTGGACATTAAAGCTTTCCAGTGTGTGGAGACATAAAAAGAGTACACTTAAATGTGTAAGGCTTTATTGTGGTCCTGGCAACTGAGGAGGAAAACATAAAGCTTTCTTTGTATATATTTTCTAAGTGCTAGAGGCAGCGGGGGCCAAGATAGAGGTGTTTTATAAATGCACTTTTTTATTCTCTTTCCTATACCAATGAGGACCCTTTGTAATAAAAAAGAAAGAGTACAAATGAATATTGAAAACTTGGTTTCTATTCTTATTAGAACTTAGTATGATTGAGAGCCAATATTTTCACTCTTTGATAACTCACTGGCTAGATGTTACATATAGAGGGGAGAAAAGGAGGGTCATGGCTCAAGTCAACATCTTAACCTTGCCAGTCTTAGATGAAGTTTTATATGGGCTGTGGGACTAGAATTCAAATGAACATTCCTTGTTAGGGAGCAGTGGTCACCTTTAAGAGAGAAATGTCCAAAATTTAATCAAAGAGGCTTGATGGGTTGGGCCTGTGGTAGGCAGAAAAAATTACACCTCACCCCCAAAAATATCTATTCACTTTTTAATTCCTGGGACCTATGGACATCACATTATATTGCAAAAGATATTGATTAGGTTAAGGATCTTGAGAGGAAGAGCTTATACTGGATTATCCAGGTGGGCCCTATGTGCAATCCTGTGTTTCTTTTTGAAAGAGGCAGGGGAAGATGAGATAGAGACATGCACAGAGAAGAAAGCACTGTGCAGATGGAAACAGAGATTGGAGCGATGTGGCCACAAGCCAATGAACACCTATAGACACCAGAAGCTGGGAGGTTAAGGATCTTGAGAGGAAAAGCTTATACTGGATTATCCAGGTGGGCCCTATGTGCAATCCTGTGTTTCTTTTTGAAAGAGGCAAGGGAAGATGAGATAGAGACATACACAGAGAAGAAAGCACTGTGCAGATGGAAACAGAGATTGGAGCGATGTGGCCACAAGCCAATGAACACCTATAGACACCAGAAGCTGGGAGAGGCAAGGCATCCATTTCCTCCTCCAGCCTCTGGAGGGGCTGTGACCCTACAAACAGCTTGATTTCCTGCTTCTGTTCTCCAGAGCTGCGAGATAATAAATTTCTGGTATTTGTTTAGCAATTACTTTCCACTAACATAAGACCACCCAATGGTCTTATAATATCATCCCTATTGGGTGGATGGTCAGGCTGAGGCACAATTAAATTAAGCAGCTTTGGGCCTAGGTTATGAGACTAAAGAGAGTAACCATTCAAGAAAGCATATTCCAGGAAAATGGGATAGGAGCACTACTTCCTGTGCAGGAGGATTATTCTCTGTCATTGTCATTCTCTCGGTGTCTAGATGATAATGTATTCTGTGTTTGGCAGGTCCATTATCAATTGTCTGGGCATGTTAACTAGTCTTCTGTTTATTAGTTTTCTAGCTGCTTTAACAGAGTACCACACCCTGGGTGGCTTAAATAGCAGAAATATATTCATTCTCTCACAATCCTAAAGGTTGGTAGTCCAAAATCAAGGTATCAGCAGGGTTGGTTTCTACAGAGGCCTGTGAATGGCTTTTAGATGGCTGTCCTCTCCCTGTGTCCCTTCACATTTTCTTGCCTCCATGCATGTCTGCCTCTGTGCCCAAATTTCCCCCTTTTATAAGGACACCAGTCATATTGCATTAGGACTTACATTAATGTCCTCACTTTAACTTGATTACATTTATAAAGATCCCATCTCCAAATAAGGTCACATTCTGAAGTACTGGGGATTAGGACTTCAAGAAAGCTTGCTTTTTGCTGTTGTTGTTTGTTGTTTTTTAGAATGGAGGGACACAGTTCAATGATAACACCTGTAGACTAGAGAAGACTTAGAAGAACAGTCCCTACTGATCTCTTTACTCATCTTTGCCTTGCCTCCATGTGATGCAGTGCCCATTGGGTTTAAGCTCCCTTTTTGCTTGTCCCTCAGTGGAGCTAGAGATGAACATCAAGTTAGCACTCATGACCAGATAGACAACTCAGGCAGCTTACCCTAAAATGACACATTAATTGCCCTTGGAGGTCTTAGGTATTGCTTCCTTGATGATTTAAATAATTTTGGAGAAGCAGTGAAGACTGATGGTTTGGGGGGGCATCTGCTGTGTATTGATAAAGCAATATATTCATACTAGGGGCCCAGTGCATGAAGTCATGCACCTTGAAAGAAACTGTGGGCCGCAAGGCTGTGGTAGGCACAGAGGTGGGTCTCGGCCCATCCTCCGTGCCCCTGCCTGGCCCATCCCACTTGCAGTCCCCAGTCCCCTGTCTGCCAGTAGCCTTGCTCCCGCTGCTGCCCCTCCAATGCGCTGACGGTGCCGGCCCTGCTCACATCCCCTAAAGGTGCAGACTGATTGGGGCCAGGGCCAGCAGCGGGTGCAAGGGGCAGCTGCTGCCCCAATTGCCCCTCAAGAGCAGGGGGCGGTGGAGAAGCACTCAGGGGTGATCAGGGCTGGCAGCTGCTGCTTGCACCTGATGATGGTGCCAAGTGAGGGACCAGCGCCGGGCACTGACAGCAGGTATAAGTGGTGACTCTGGCGCCAGCTGTGGGTGGGAGTGAGGCCAGCATTGGCAGTGGGTATGAGCGATGGCTCCGGCACTGGCAGCAGGTGTGAAAGGGGCCGTTGCCGGCAGCAGGTGCGAGAGGCGGCTGCCAAACCGAGCAATCAGTGCCTGTGCTGGGCACCGGCAGCGGGTGCGAGTGGGGCGGGTGCTGGCAGCAGGTGCAAGTGCGGGAGCAAAGAATTTTCAGTAACCACCAGAGGCTCACCCAATGACAGCCACTGATGCTCTGCCTTGGTCTGGTGCCCCTGCTCACCTGCTGCACCATCCCAACATGGCCGACGCCCGCCATGTTCTATGCACGCTCCCTCGTGGTCAGTGCACTACATAGTGACCAGTTGTTTGGTTGTTCCATTGTTCCGGTTGTTTTGCCAGTCAGCCTATTTGCATATTAGCCTTTTATTATATAGGCTTTTGGGAAGGTGGTGGTGGGTATCAAGTTAGAAAATCTGCCTAGTCTAGGCATCATCCTATCTAATAATAGACAAACATGGTAATTGACCATACCTTCGCTATACCTCCCATTGGCTAATCAGTGTGATATGCAAATTAACCCAACCAAGATGGCGGTCGGCAGCCAAGTAGCTGAAGCAAGCAGGAGGCTTGCTTGCTCCAGTGATGGAGGAAGCCAAGGTTCCCTGCCTGCCGTGGCCCGGCTCTGAGCTCTGAAAGCAACAAAGTTTCAATTATAGAAGCTAAACAAACCCCAGATACCTGCTTTCAGCAGGCTGTGGCCTCAGAGCTGGAGTGAGTAGGAGCCGGCTCTCAGCTCCAGTGAAGGCAACAAAGTTTCAATTATAGAAGGTAAATAAATCCCAGAATAAAAAGAAAAAAAGAAAAAAAGGAGAGGCTGGGAGCTTTAGTCACTGGCCAGCCTGAAAACGGCCCTAGCCCCTCACCCAGACTGGCCAGGCACCCCAGTGGGGACCCCCACCCTAAAGGGGGTGTGGCCAGCCTGAAAATGGCCCTCAGCCCCTCATCCAGTCTGGCCAGGCACCCCAGTGGGACCCCCACCCTGAAGGGGATGTGGCCAGCTACAAACAGCCATCAGCCCCTCACTCAGGCTGGCCAGGCACCCAAGCAGGACCTCCAGTCTGATCTGGGACACCCTTCAGGGCAAACCAGCCGGCCCCCACCCGTGCACCAGGCCTCTATCCTATATAGTAAAAGGGTAATATGCAAACTGACCCTAACAGCAGAAAGACTGGGAATGACTGGTCACTATGACACACACTGACCACCAGGGGGCAGACACTCAATGCAGGAGC
>NW_005371693.1:1997056-2032562 GCF_000412655.1 Myotis brandtii
CGAGGGCTGCCGGGATGCCAGAGGGATGTCTGATTGCCAGCTTAGGCCCAATCCCCTGGGGAGCAGGCCTAAGCCAGCAGGTGGTCATCCCCTGAGGGGTCCCAGACTGCGAGAGGGCACAGGCCGGGCTGAGGGAGTGCACAAATTTTTGTGCACCGGGCCTCTAGTATTCAATAAGAGTGAGAGGAAGACTGGTTAGAGCTATAAGGAAAAGAGCCCACTTCAATTTGATAAAACCTCCCCCTTTCTGCCAGGACTAGAAGAAAGTAAGAATGTAGCATTCTCAGTTGTACCCTCCTGGTAATCCAAATGTTTATTGTTCATTATGCAATATTTTTCTATACGGTGCCTTGAGGTCTTTGGAGGATTCCTTGTCTAAAAGCTGAATGAATAATAATTGATTTAAAAAAATGCAAAGCTAGTCTGGAATGGAAAAGGCATTGAAGCTAGAATGTGGCCAATAAAAAACACAGGTTGTGAAAGAAAGTCTCCTGCAGAGATGGAGTATGTGGTTACTTAGTGCAACCTGAGGGCTTCATTGATCAACAATATCACTCACCTTCATGGACCATGTTAGAATTCCCCAGTGTTAAAATGCCCCATTAAAGATTCTTTTGGATTAGGTTTGGCATAGTGAAAAGCCCATAAACAGTAAAGAGTCAGACAGCCTTGGGTTGGAATCTTGAAACTGGCATTTATTAGCTATGTGATCTTAGGGAATTTACTTAACCTCTAAAAAGGAACATTTTGGCTTACAGAGAAAGGATGTTGTGAGGATCAGATGAAACAATCTCTGTGAAAACACCTTGAGTAGTGTCTATCACACAGTGGGATATTTGTGTATCTATGTATCTTCTCCACTCCCCACCAAGAGGTGGTCAGTAGATTCCAGAATGTTTTAAACTCCAAACATTCTAGAGAGAGTGATATATAAAGACACAGGTACATTAATCTTGGTTTCAAATTATCCTGAATAGTTAAATAGTTTACCTTCTGAGTGGAAAGGCTGGAGCAATATGAAAACACCAGAAGGTGAAGTTGGGGTAGGAGTGGGAAGATGGGAGGGGGATGCCTTGGGTATTAGAAAGTAGAACTCATCTGGGTTAAAAGACAGAAGGAAAGGATCTTGGGACCTGGAAAAGAGCTACTTTTATATGTACTTTGTTGGGGGCAGGGGGGACAGATGATGTTATTACTTAAAATCCTATATGTCATTTCTAAGTAAGTTGTTGACTTATTTTTTTTAAAAATGAAGTATAGAGAAAAGTGAAATTATGAACTTTATTAAACCTGATAGTTTTAGTAAATAAGAAATTAAGATCATTCCCATTCAACTATAGTCAAATCAAACTTGACTGAAAAATAAAGTGATCTAATCTGTGACTGGTTTAAACAAATGTAGACACCTAGAAGCAGAAGACCTGTATAAAGATTGTGTGGCAGTCTGTTTGGGTTGCTAAACAAAAATATCATATACTGAGTGGCTTAAACAACAAGCCTTTATTTCTCATCTCCAGAACTGTGAGAAATAAATGGAAGCCCAAGATCAAGGTGCTGTCAAATTCTGTGTCTGGTACAGACCCATTCCTGGTTCATAGACAGCTATCTTAGCATATCATGGCAGAAGGTTGGGAGGGAGCCCTCTGGGGTCTCTTTCATAAGGGCACTAAGCATCTCCCAATCGTCACATTCTGAGTTAGGATTTCAACATATGAAGGTTGGGGTAATACAAACATTCATTGCAAAACAGGTAGTAAACTGGCAAAACTGAATCACCTCGATCTTATCTAATTCATCCACAGTTGTGGAAGCTTAGTCTCAGATTACTATATAGCGATAATGTTAATTAATGTACATACTAGCTTTTCTATTCTCAAGGCCATCCTATTTGTTTAGGTAACAAAAAAGTAAGCCATATTCAAGGCTTTTATGATGCAGAAATATAATTTTTGAGCCTGATTCCTTATATTTAAGCAGAACAGATTTGTGTGACTATGGCCTCTTCAAACTCTGGAACTTTTACATAAATAATAAATTTGTCTAGACAACAAAAAATGTAAAACTTTACTGCGGGGGCATCACTACTGTAAGCATTTCATAATCAACAGAGACTATTGGTGTAGAGGTGCCTAGCGATTGATCACGTTCTACATTTCTGATCCTTGTGGAATGTCTACTTTCAGTTTGACCATCAACCCTGTTTGACAATATGAGGCAGTGGGTTGTGGAAAGGGAAGCTTAGACTTGACTTCAGTGGGAGCTGACTGGGTGCTAAGCCTGCCCAGCAGAGCGTACAGTGCTCATTGTGGCCCCTTGTTCTGCAAGGGATAAAACCAAAATACATTCTTGGAAAAAGCAGGAAAATTATGTTCCCACTTTATAGCCAGAGGAGGAAATGGAATCAAGGTCAAGTTCTCTACGGACATCATGGCAACTCCTTTCCAAATCATCTTAGTGAGTTTATACTCAGCTTTCTTCTTCATGCCTCAAGATGCAATTAGAATAGGATATTTGATACATTGCTTTTCTGAAGCAATAAGACCTCCAGATGATTCTCTGTTGGCCATGGGTGATTGGCTCCTAGGTGTTACATCTCATCATCAGATTTCATTTCAGTTATTTAACCAGGACTGGCTCAGTTAAAAGTGTCAATTACCTGGGGGAATTTCCTAAAGCCCTTTTAGATTCTTTAATTCCAGTGTTGGCCAGGAATGAATTTATTTATCTAGGAATGCTAAATATAGCAGCTTAGTATTAAGTGACGGACATCAGAAGCGGTTTACTTTGAGATTATCAGCTGTTTATTATAACCGGGTAAGTAATAGAGAAACTTTAAGAAATGTCTCGAGGAAGATTTTCTTTTTCTCCTCTACATGCAGACCTCGTAAGACTGCCCTGCACAGCTCAATTCCCAGTGTTCCAAATATTTTTCAGGTCGAAGTTTTAGGCAAAAATGTTTTTCTGTTGACTTAGAATCTCCAAATTTTCTTTTCTAGACTATTTCCTGTACGTGGGCCCAAGTATCATATCCTTCCTCTTCTCTCTTTCCACCCTTATTTAAACCTTGACACAAGAGTTAGGGGTAAATGCCTGTCACTGTTTTAAGTATGGTCCTTCCCAGGCATATTTTGCATTTTAGTAGGAATCCAAGTCTTAAGCCAAAAAAAAAAAAATGAAATTTTAATGGTATAATTTCAGGAATTAACAAATGAACTGGGAGATACGTTTTAGCAGTTGGGCCAGCTGGCTAAAAAATTATAGTGGTTCACAGTTGCAGTGACTATAGAGCCACTCTTTTCTAGGCCAGATGTGACTTTCAATGTTCAATCTCATTTTTCCCCTGAGAGAATCTTGAAGTTCAGGAAATTCCAGTTTAAAAATATCATAATCAAATTAATTAAATTGCAAATCTTTATAATAAAACTACAATCAAGAAACAAAAGTTCTCTGTTAGGTTTTCCAACTAGCGATTCAGAAAATACAGATATCAAGATTGATGTTTTCCTAATTTTTTGCAAATTTATCTTTATGGCAGATTGAAGCTACTAACAGGTTATATCTTTAAGACCTGGTGCCAATTTTTCCAAGTCCACAATATTAGTTTGAAATCCATATATTTGTTAAAAGGAAACATTCTTTCTAGTGAAAGTTAGGTATGTCCCAGTCCAAGTTTTTCATTCAGGGTCTGTCAGGATCCATTTGCCAATGGAAACAGATACTTTTGGAAGCCTTTTGCAAATGTTCTTGTCATGGTTCACTTTAAGTGAACTCTTTCCTTCTCTTTGTTCACACTGTATTTGTGAATTGGCGAATATGGTAGAAATTTGAAAAAAAGTCAATAAAATGGCAAAACATATTATATGACTCATATTATTTTTAATTTCAGCATTTTATTGATTAGCTATCCCACCATTTGCATTTTGGATTTTACTCAACAATCATTGACTGAAGACCTACTATGTGTCTAGCATTTAAGCTACATACTGAGGATAAAGAAGCAATACAAAAAATGTCTCTGCTCTCAAACTTACAGTCCATTGAAGAGGAAAGTAAGTAAATATCTTAGTGTGACCAATATGACTGGATACAGGAGTCCTGGGAGAGAAACTAGTTCCTTCCTGGGCCAAGGTCAGAGATTGTTCTCATTATGCCTTTGAGAGTCACTTTCTCTACAAGGCAGTAAGTTCTATGAGGGCAAAGACATGTATTTTCATTTTTGGCACATAGTAGGTACTCAAATCACATCTACTGACTGGCTGGCTAAATAAAAATCGGATGACTAAGTAATAAGAAATGTGATGCACAGGGATTGTAGCAGTGAGCACAACTGACACAGCTCCTGCTCTCATGGACCCTATGGGTGACCAACATTAAACAGACAGATAATTGATGAACATTGTCATATGCCATCTGAGAAGAAGTACATGGTACTTGGAAAAGAGATTTATTTGGGGCTCCAGAATGGGACCTCTGACTTAAGTCCCTAAATTATTCTGTGTTCATCCACTTGTTAAAAAGAATTATGGTTTTCTGGTGCCCGTATAGCTAATGGAATACTGCCTTTGCAATGTTGTTCACATCAATGGGCTTTTCAAACAGTGAGAAGTCAAATTATCCAAAGGGGTGCAGAGCTAGGACTTCAGCAGGCTTACCCACAGAGTGTGTACATTGTTCTTCTGCTACTGTTATGGGCTAAATCGCGTGCCTCAAATTCATATGTTGCAGTCTTAGTACCTTGGAATGTGACTGTACTTAGAGATGATATGACTAGTATCCTTAAAATGAGATGAGGACACAGATGACTCACAGATCAAGGAATGAATGTGTGAGGACACAACAGAAAGGTGGCCATCTGCAAGCCCAGGAGAGAGGCCTCAGAATGAAACCAACCTTGCTGACACCTGGATCTTGGACTTCTCAGTTCCTAAACTGTGAAAAAGTAAGCATCTGTTGTTTAAAATACCCAGTCTGTGGTACTTTGTTATGATAGCCCTAGTAAATGAATATACTTGCTAATAAAAATGTACTTAATAAATAAATATGCATGGCAGATTTTGGTCTAGATTTACTTTCATTTCAATCTAGCTGTGAGGTTGTGGATAGTAGTTAAAAAATTTACCCTCCTCAAAGTTTTTTAATGGATTGTGCTATTTACCACACAGAATTTGAAGCCAGTACCCCAAAAGCATGGCTTAGATCAGTTCACAACCTTGATAGAAGAATAATGTCCAAGGTGAACTTGGAGCACTCAGCAGGCATCAGATCACAAGGGCCATGTTGAAAATTAATTTTTTTTCAAATGGAAGCCTATCCTAGCATTCTGATCCAGGATGTGACATCATACGACTTATGCTTTATAAGATTACTCTGGTTGCTGCATGGCGAATGATTTGAATATGGTCAAGAACGAAGGCAGGAAGGCAATTATGAAGCTATTGCAATAGTTCAAGAAGAAGATAATGAGATGATGGTAGATTAGTGTAGGATGGTAACAGTGGAGATGAGGAACAAATTAGAAACATATTTTTGAAGCAGAATTAACAGGAGTTGGTTGTAAATTGGATGAGGAAGTTTAAAAAAAGTAGATGTCAGGAAGGCATCCGATTTCTGGCATAAGGAAATGGATGGATGGAATTGCTATTTACTTAGATGAAGAAGACAGGCAGATGGCCATGAAGAGCAAGAATTCAGAGTTAGACCTCTTAAGGTCGAAACAGCTATGAGACATCAAAATAGAGATGTCAAGCGTGTGTGTGGATATGTGAATCTGAACCTTCCCAAGAGAAGAAGTCAATTTATTTTTCTTTTATTTTAATTTTAAAAAGTTGATTCCAGAGAAAAGGGGGGAGAGAGAGAGAGAGAGAGAGAGAGAGAGAGAGAGAGAAAGAAACATCAATGTGAGAGAGAAACATAGATAGCTCAGTCATTGCCTCCCACAGGCGCCCCAACTGAGGATCGTACCCAAAACCTGGGGTTATGCCCTGACTGGGAATTGAACCTGCCATCTTTTGATGTATGGGATGATGCTCCAACCAACTGAGCTACACTGGCCAAGGCAAAAGAAGAAGTCAATTTAGAGAAAGTTTAAGACAAAATTTGATTTGGAAAAGTAGTGGCTATGCTTTTTTTTTTTTCCTAACTGGTCCCTAAACTATCTTCCTGTGTTTGTGGAATTCCACTGTTTATGAACTTGTTTGGGGACAAGATATCTCACATGACAGGTATCATAAACATCACATGCTTGACTTTGCAGCCTTTCTTGCAGGTAGGGTTGCACTTGCCACTGGGTGTAGATTCAGGACCTAGCTGAGAATGTTGATATTTTTCTTGTCAGTATTAGTGGGTGGCAACAAAACTGGATTCCACATTTCATGTGCACCAGTATTGAAGTTGTAGCCACACTGAGTCCCTGGAGCAGCGGATGTGGTGGTACCAGTCAGTGTCTAGTGCTTGGCTTCCTGCCAGAGGTTACTTGCCTATAAGGACTAGCTAGTCCTTTAGGATGTTTTTGGGTATTTTTACTAGCCGCATAGTTCTGAGCCTCCCACTAATTTGTGAGTTACTCATAATACTTAATATGAATTATTTGTCATTCATGTCTGGTTACTATTCCTTGTAGAATCCTAATTCCTTTAGAGGAGGAGAAATTGGCAGAGCCCTGAAAACAAGTGGCTAGAAATAGGAGAATAAAACCTGAAAGCAGGCATCATATAAACCAAATAAGGAGTGAGGGTACACGAGTGTGAAATGCTATTGAGAAGTCAAGTAAAATGAAGACTTGTCCATTGGGATTTATTTACGTGGGACAACTCATGACCTCAGTAGGAGAAGTTTTAGTTAAGCAGTAACTATGGAAGATGAGCAAGTTAAGAAAGTTTACAAGGACAACCATTTTAGAGGCTTGGCTGTGAAGGAAAGGAGAGAGCTAGGGCCATAGCTTGAGAAACAGATGTGGTCAGGGTTTTGTTTTTAACTAGTAGAAGATGTAAGTAAATTTTCATGTGGCACATAGAAATATGACTCAATAAGCATTGGCGAGTGAATGAATGAGTGAATAAATGAGCTGAGCATTGATGGGAAGATGAGATTAGGGAAGACTTTCTTGGGAGAGAAGACACAAGAGTCAAGTTACAGAGATCTAATAGGACGTAGGTAATTTCATGCACCGAAGTTGCTCACTTACTTATTTTTTACTAGTTTGGTGCCCTGACTATGTTTATTATAAACCTAACAAACGTGACATGTTTGCAATAAGAAAAAATACATACAATGATAATATGATTTCAATGTAAACTCAGTGAGGATATGACTTCCAAGATCACACAGGAAGAAAAATTTTTTTCAAATTTAAGCTTATCTCCCACCAAATGCTTTGTTTTCTTAAAGCTAGGGCACAGAATCCACACAGGCCAATATACCCTACTACGTGTCATGAGGTTGACAACTATACTGACCATCCCCTAGAAACATTGTAAATGGTGTGGTGGGATTTTTAATCACTCCAAATCAGTTCAGATCATGTGGAATCTGCAAACAGAATCTACCAGCATTTTGGGAAAGATACATGTATAAGTATGTAAATATTTTCCTTTATTTCTTCCAATTTAGTGCCCTTTTAAAAGGCCTAGAGATACCTGATTGTCTCACCTCAACCAGAATGAGAAAGCTCTTTTTTAAATTTTTGGTTGTTGTTGTTAATCCTCACTGAGGGTTTTCTTAGAGAGGGTGGAAGGGAGAGAAGGAGGCACGGGGGAGTGAGAGAGAGAAACCTCTATGTGAGAGAGACACAGCTACTCATTGTCTCCCACACACGCCCCAGGTACGTGCCCTTGGCAGGGAATCGAGCCTGAGACACTTCCGTGCATGAGTCTATGCTCTAACCACCAGCCAGGGCAGAAAGCTCTTTTTTTGAGACCCATCAGTCTGTTGTGATGCCAAAGGGATCATTTCATTTACCCAGTTCCAGTGGAAAAATCTCAGAAAAGTCTGACTTTCCAGAGATATCCTGCCTGATGCCCAGTGTGGAGGGGTTTGCAGTTCACTAGCAAACTACTGAACCTATTTGTAAAGTTGACTCAGTCTGTATACTAAGGATCCTTTGGGAGTGTGTGAGGGATGGCCGTCCTGAGCATGTGCAGTGGTTGCCATTCCAAATGTAAAAACTAGTTTGTTTGTGTTTTAATTATCTCTTCTTGCAAGATCTACTCAGCAGTATTGCTCCACACGGCTTGAAAGAATTTAATTAAAAAAAAAAAAAAGCCCTGCTTTTGTTGTTGTTACTTGCTGGGATGAAATTAGACTGATTTTGCCAGGGCGTGGAGATTTTGTTTTTCTTATTCTCATGAAGAAACTGCTATTAAGACTAAGGACATAAATACCTAGGAGCACAATGCTTTTTTGGTCTCCCTCACTGCAATGGGCCAGAAAAGGGCAACTTCTAGGCAATGAGTACCCTTACTTTCCGTGGAAAACATCAGAACTCTGTCGGCTAATTGAGGTAGAATTCGATTAACAGGGAACTTGAGTGCACTTTGGGCGCTCCAGAAAAGCCACATAGAAATAACAGAAGATATTTGCAGTAACATGACATATCAGCTCTGGAAATAGTTTTGAGACCATCTGGTCTAGCTGTTCTAAAGGTACAAGGGGAGAGGTGGACCAAGAGTGGCTAAGTGGCCAAGTGAAGTTGCTCAGCTCACAGTGGCAGGAGACTTGATTAGACAATGAATACATCATTTTCTTCAAAGAGGTAATTCTTGTCTATTATAAAAAAAACACTACAGATAAGCAATACACGAAGATGCCTCACTCATATTGTCTAAATACTTAGAAGATCTTACTGTCAGACCGTTTCTCTTTTTGTCTCACCTCCTTTGATCTCCTCTCACTCTATCTGAGCCTCAGTAGAGAGTAGCTGAAAATGAAAGCTGATTCGATGCTCCTTAGAAGTCTCGGGAAGATGTGTGCTGCAGAGGAGAGGTGAAGAGGGAGTCTTGACTCTAAAGAAGCCATCAGTCACACATTTTTATTAAACATGTTCTCTGTGTTACCACCATCTGGACATTTGTATGTATAAAAATGAATGAGAAATTGTACCTGCTTACCTTCAAGGCACTTACAGTCTGGTTAGTAACATTAGCAAAACACAGTGTATTTTTTAAAATACTAATTTCTTAGATATTTTTTATATTTGAGACATAGGAGGTGCACGAGGTGAGACAGAAAAGTTAACCTTTCTTTCAGTTTCAAATTCTACATTGTAAAGGTTTGAGTGATATTTAAAAGTCAGAAAAAGAAAAAAAACATTGCTCTTGGGTATTTCTCTTAATTACTCACTTATTTCTTATGTAATATTTTTCTTCATCACACCACTGCAGATGCCAATATATAGGTAATCAGTTCTTTACTGTAATAGCTTTTTTCTGTGTTGAGGAAATGTGTTTGCAAGTTACTTGTTACTAAGGCTCTCCCAGCTGATAAAGAAGCAGTTGATATATTCATTTTTCTTTATTCCTCCATTCACTGGATAGTTATTGAATATCTACAATGACTTAAGTGCTAGGGTGTTTAGCAGAAGACAAAGAGGCAAAGCCCTGACCGTATGGGACTTAGATTTTATGATCAATTCTCTACATGGTGTAGAAAAATGGGAAATTAATTAAATCTCTTAATTATAGAAGTCTGTTGTTGCCTACGCAATGTTATTTGAAGAGAGCTTTAGACTTCTTTCTTAAAAAAGCCTTCTCATTGCCCCTGTAGAGAAGGAAGCCTCACATTCCACCAGCTATGCTCCTTTCAAAAGTACAAAACTCTGAGACAGACAAACATCGAAGACTTAGCAGCTGCCAGTAAATAAGGAAGAACCCAGTAGATCCTTTCTAACCTTAAAGGTGGCTCTCGATCCATCAAGTGGGTAGCAGGTGAGTTTTGACTGGGGGGTGGTGTCAGGTGGCAAGGAAGGTGAAAGGAGGAAGTCTCAGAGCCAGAGCCATGATTTGGGATGACAGGCTAAGGGGACAGTGTGAGGAGAGACAGAGGACATGGAGCATCAGAGAAGGGCGACGGAGTGTGAGGAGGAGGGCACCAAAGATGAACTCATCCATTCACCGCTGTTTTGCAGGTTGCCCTGGATCCTCCATGCCTTTCTGCCAGTCACCTAAGCCATTGTTCTTTTAGATGTCAGGGGGCTTGTTGCAGACCACTTAGGAGAAAGCACAGCTGCCTGGGGGACCTACAGTGACAGCTGGAAGAACAATGTCACAGACCTATGACTGCATGTGACAAAATAGCTCCTGCCTTGTTCTCACCATAAATGTTCAAATACTGACTCATTTTGCAGTGTCCCAGCATGATCACCTTTAGATTCTTTTGCTCTAATTATATAACTAATTATAGAAGTTATCATTCTCATGATTACATTTTTTTGCTTTAACTGTGGGATACAGTCTTGAGTACAAAACTTTCATGGATATAATTTTCCACACTAGGAAAGGTCAAGCGCATGCAGCTTTTAAAAATTTGAATAAACCAAGCACGGATCCTCAAATGACTATCCCACGTTCCAAATTTGAAGCTGGGGAATTATTAATTTTTTTCAACAGACTGTGAACACGCCCCTGGAAGCACAGGTTTATAATTGAAATGTTGACACAACCTTACAGGCTCACAGCATGAGCGGTGTTGTTCTAATAAATCTCGTCCCTAATCCTTGGAGAGAACTTAAGGCAGAGATTCACTTTCTATATCAGGTTTCATTTTACTGAAAGGCTTCTGAAGATAAAGCTAATAAACTACGAAGGGGCAGATACAATGTGGGCTAAAGGGTTAAAGGGCTGGAGAAAGCTCTGTAATTCTCAGAAATGGGAAACAGATGTTGTTTGACATTTTGAAGCACAGTTTCCTTCTCCTTTGCACACTTTTTGCTATCACGGTTTTCAAAGCAGAGATGTATTACTGTAAATGAGAATGGCTTTGCGATGAGTTTCCTGCTTAGAGAACAGAGAGGCCTAATATTAAGACTAATTTTTATTTAATGCAGTGTCTTTTCACATAACGGAATCACAAATTGCGTTAGGGAACTGAATGGCTTCGGTACAATTTATCATGAAACCTCAGAAATTAAATAACACCTCACGAAAATGAGTAAATATAATTGGAAAGAAACACTGCCTGAGCCTGGAACTCCCGTGCATATTAATTTCTGCTGCTGGGGGAACTGCCCTGACTTGCACTGCCGGCTGGTGACTTCTGTACAGATAAACACCTGCAGCTTCAGCTTTGCAGGTGTAAGTAGGACTAGGGACGTGGTATTTTACAGAAAGAGCGGGGAACGATAATGGTGACAGCGGATGCCGAGTGCAGGACATAGAGGACGCTGGGAGGCAAGACTCTAAATGACACAGTGGGCAGATAAAGCCCCGGGTGGCCAGTGGCCTTCTCCACATAGAAGCTGTGAGCACAGGGGAGCCTTGTTACAAGAGTGACTGGGTGTAGGGAGGGACTAGGTGGGTGAGAGCCAGTGTATGAGCAGCAAGAGTGGTGACCCTGCTGGAGTTTTACAAGCTGTGGACAGTAAAGCTCTTCTCTGTTTATGTAACTTGCATCTCTGCTACCAGTTGTGATATCTATTCCAGCTTATTGGGATCAAGCATGAGCGACTGCTTTGTTGGCTCTTTCTGTGGGTTGGCTCAGAGGGGCATCAGATCAGAGAGGAAGTGAACGAGGTGGGCTGATCTCTGTGAGGCATTGGCAGCTTGTGCTGGACACCATATTTATGCAAAAGGTGTGCATTTTCTATGTCTTCTAAAGTCCGGTGTGTAGGACTATGCTTGATTATACAGCATTTAATATTTAGGAAACTAAAATAATAAAAGCATATTATTTTATGTTGTTAATAAGTAATATTAACAACAATCTATGTTTTTTAAAAATTATTATTGATTTTTAGAGAGAGAGAAAGGGGGAGGGAAAGAGAGAAACAGTGATGTGCGAGAGAAACATTGATCTGTCAGTTGTCTCCTTTACATATCGTTAACAGGGGATTGAACCTGAAACCTGGGTATAGGCCCTGACCGGGGAATCGAACCAGTGACCTTTTGGTGTATGACAACACTCAACCAACTGAACCACACCCACCAAAGCAAGTATGTTTTACACATAAACGTAGCTAACTGACTAAAGCTACCATGGCAGGTGGTCCAAAAAAACAAATGATTGGCTTATTTATTTTTTTGGTGGGCATGGAGGGGCAGAATGATACATTTTTATTAGCTCTGCTTTCCACTGGAAATGAAAGAAAATCGTATTCAAATATTGAATTTTAGCTCGAATCTCACCTCCTTCCTGCAGAATTCCCAATAGCCCCAGGCCTCCATAGCTTGTCTTTCCGGATTATTGCCTAAGTCTTCCACTTGGTGATAAAAATAATATCAAAGTCAAGTACAAAACAAAACAAAATGAAAAAAACGAAACAAGTTGAGTAAAACAAGAAAACACACACACACACACACACACCCCAAAGTGCTAATGACAAAAAGTAAATATTGGTAATTAATCTTAGTGAAACAAGTTGAGTAAAAGAAGAAAAAACACACACACACACACACCAAAACGCTAATGACAAAAAGTAAATATTGGTAATTAATCTTAGAGAAATTGACTTGAATAAATTAGCAATGAACACTCAAAGTTTAATTGTTTTAGGTATACATATGCCAATAGTTAGGCATATTAATTCTGAGATCATTTTCACAGTTGTTATCACTGATCAGAAGTGATCAAATTCTCTTGGGAGTGGAGGGCTAATACCCCAATAGCTTTGTTTTGTTGTGGAGTCTTCTTGAAAACTCTCTTTCTTTATTATACCAGAGGCCCGGTGCATGAATTCGTGCAAGGGTGGGGTCCCAAGGGGAATGGGGGGGCGGGACAAGATTGGCCCTCCGGGTGGGCAGTGGGATGCCCTTGCTGGCCCAGGATCTAGATCCGTCCTGCTGACATTCGCGCTGGTTGTCGGGAGCCACCTGGTGGATGCTTTTAAATTGTTTCTTCCTTTCGGAGCATCTAGGGTGGGGAAGTGGCGGTGATGCCCAAGGCTGACTTTCAGGAGGCTGGTGGCACGCTGTTGGGATTGTGCCAGTGGCGCTGATCCATCGGTGCCTGGCCCTAGCCCATTCTCTGGAGATTGGACCTGCAGGACTACTGAGGGAGTGAGTGGCTGCCTTAGGGTAGGTGGGTCTCAGCTGAGCAGCGCTCCTGCTGTGGGAGCGCACTGACCACCAGGGGGAAGGTCCTGCATTGAGCAGCTGCCCCCTGGTGGTCAGTGTGCATTATAGTGACCAGTCGTTCAGTAGTTTGGTTGCTTAGGCTTTTATATATATAGATAATTTTTGGCATTTGACCCTATTTATTTCTAGGTCTTTCTCTTGTGCTGCTTTCCTGAATACACAGTGAAATATAGACCACCATGTTTCTCTTTTATTAGTGTAGATAATTTTTGGCATTTGACCCTATTTATTTCTCGGTCTTTCTCCTGTGCTGCTTTCCTGAATACACAGTGAAATATAGACCACACTATTTGTTTGATATTCTGTTTTTTCTTCAAGAATAAATGTCTTAATGAACTATCATAGAGTATTTGGTCAGTCTTTTCAGCCTCTCTTCTACTGGTTATGCTCAGACACTTCTGCATGCTGAGCTTTTTTGATAGTTACCTTGAGTTCATCTATTTAAAACATTTATTATAAAACTAAGAAACCTTTGTTAAAAATGTTAACATATAGTACAGTCACATGCATAAACAAAAAGTAAAAGATACCTTCCCCCATTTGGGCTGGCCTTCCCCAGCCAGTCAAAATCCCGCTTATCAAGGGCATTAAGGTCATATCAAACTATATTTATAATGGAAGCCAAATTTAAAACTAATATATGTAATACATATCACAACATGTATCTACAGAAATAATTTTTAATGAAATTTTACATTTATTTCACTGAAATTACAATACATCACTACTAGTTTCCTAATGCAATAATAACCTCATGTTTTCTCTCTCTTTATAATCTTTTTATTCCTTTTAATCCACTCCTCCCCACTTGTGTCTTTTCAGCCTTTGCTATTCTTAGCTTGTGGTAACTATGTTAGAGGCAGTAACAAAGATTTTTGCTGTGCGATCTATTTACTTCTCCCAGTACCTTGCATGTAACATCAATAAATTTTTGTTAATGATGCTAATGATTATTGCAATGAAACGAGTCCTTAGTAAATATAGAAAAATATGATATATATGAGGTTCCCATTTAAGCTAAACACACTATGGAGACCTATGGCATACAAAGGCAAGCAGCATGCATTGAATATTTAGAAGCACTGCTGTGTCTTAAAGCAACCATGCTGCTTCTTTGGGTTTCCTGTCAGGAGCTAATGTGCAATGGCCATCCTGTGCTCTGGGGTCCAAAGCAGAGCCAATAGTGTAGTAATGATATTACAATTTTCTCTAGAAAGAAAGCAAAAGCCTTTGTCTTTGTGGCATAAAAACATCTATATCCTACTGAGAGCCTTGCAAAATGAGGATCTGAACACTGCTAACAAAATGGTTTATGCCATGTCCTTTCTTCATGCTATTAGTCTTGTCATCAGAGTTCTGTCAGTGGCCAGGATTTTGGTTTCTGCAAGCTGGTAACACTTACTTGGCATCTTGTGGGCTAACGAAAATGAAGTAATGTGGAAGACCTTACTCTGAAGCACCTCTGGAAAAGACAGATGAGCAACTGGGTTTAGGTCTAGACCCGGAAGAGAATCCAAGGGCTTACATCTGCAATATGGGCTGAGAAAAAACACCATAAAGAGTATACATTGGAGAGACCAAGATGGCGGCATAGGTAAACACCGTAAAGAGTATACATTAGTATTATTGTTATTTCTTGATTAAGGTTGTGGATATTGCCCATGCCTTTATTCGTATGTCAAAATATTTGCATGTTCCCCCTCCCCCCAAGATATGATCAAACGATAAGTTTTATTTTAATCTGAGGACTGGGCGTTTTTGGTGGAGGTATATCCCTGATTATTTGCTTATAGTCAACCCAATACTTGTCGCAATTATGGATGTGGAAAGCATACAGACTCCTGAACTGAGAGAATCAGGAGACTGAAGTTCCAAGTTTCACAGTCAATCAACAGCATGAACCCGGTCAACTGAATTCTGGGTCTAGGTTCACAAAATGTGAAAGGTGGGTTAGATGAACTACAAGATTCTTGCCAGCCCTAAAATTCTTCTTATTATTTTAATGTGCGACTTACTCAGTACTTCCCAGCTCCCCACTGGCAATGACTGACATGCTTGCAATGGGAAAGAGTCCATCAGAGCAAGTTAGCTCTTTGCTCTGCACTGACTTGTCTCAATGAGCATTGCACAATATTCAATAAGAATTCTGGTGCCTTTTATCGCCAGGCCACCTCTTCTCTCAGAAGATGTTTTGCCCCAAGAAAGCCTCGTGGCTTATTCTTTCACCTCCTGCAGGTTTTGTTAAAATGTTACCTGCCAATGAGTCTTTCCTATCCCTCCTATGTTAGTTGAAACCCACCCTCACTTTAGCACTTCCTACTTCCTTTCTCTGCTTTATTTTTACTCCAAAGTACTATCACCATGAGACATACTGTATCAGCTGAGATTCATTCAAAATGCAGAAACCATGTGATAAGTTAACATAGAGGATTTAATATAAGATTCTTAACCAAGTATTAGAGAACTGAAAGGGGGGGGGGAGAAAAAAAAAAGAAAGGCAAGTGCGGTTTTATAGAGGTATTAACTATGTGAAGCAGCTAGGGCTGTGTTTTGGGCTGAATTGCGTCTTCCCCAAAATTCATGTTAAAGTTTTAGCACCCAGGACTTCAGAATGTGGCTGTGTTTGGGGATAGGGCTTTTAAAGAGGATTAAATTAAAATGGGTGGTTCCTACCCCATCTGAGGGTGTCCTTGTAAGAAGAGGAGGTTAGGACACAGACACAGAGGGAACAGGTGAAGACACAGGGAAAAGATGGCTATCCGAAAGCCAAGGAGATTGGCCTCAGGAGAAACAATTCTGTCCACATCTTGATCTTGGACTTCCAGCCTCCAGAACTGTGAGAAAATAAATTTCTGTTGTATAAGCCACTCAGTCTGTGATACTTTGTTATGAAAGCCTAGTGGACTAATACAGGCTTGGAGAACAACAGGAAGAAGTTGGGTAATTAAAATTTAGAAGCATAGAGCTGAAATTCTCACCTCTGAGGAGGGGACACTGCTTATCTAGGGGGGTGGTCTTTAAGGGGGCATAGTGAGGTGTGAAGTGTGGAAAAACTGAAAATTGGAACCACTTGCAGCTTCTGAAATCAACCATTGTTACCAGGATAAAGAGCCATTGATGGGGAGCTATTGGCAGGAGCACATGGAGGAGGCAGGTTTCTTCTTCCAACCCAACCACTCTAGTCTCTCTCTGGCACCTCCTATCAGCAGATGGAGACTGTTGGGCCCCGGTGTCACTAGAGAAAAGTGAAATAGAGAAGTAGAGAATCTCAAAGATAACAGCTTAATAACATTTCCTCCAACTCTTTTCCTTTTAATCTTTTTAATTTGCGCTACAGGAACATAAGCTCCATGAGGGAAGGGATTTTGTTTTATCTACTTCTGGATCCCAAAGACTGAAGAGAACCTAGAGTGTATTCGGATAAGTATTTATTAAATGGATGAATAAGTATCTTCTAAATTTTGAAAGATACTTTGGGAAAAAGTATAACATTTTACCAATGAGAAAACAGGAGTTCAAAGAAGCTAGATAATTTTGGAACTGAGTAAGGATTTTAAAGCCACAACTTTCTTCCATCAGTCAAAGAAGCATGGATCACAAGACATGGTAGGCCGGACCTTTCAGACATTTTGGAGCCTTTGCGTTATTCTGCTTCTTATTTTTATGGGAATTTGTGTTGGTGGTTGAATTCTATGTTTCATTTTAGAGTCAGGACATGAAAGGTGATAGTTTTGGCCAAAAAGAATTTGGTTGACCAGAGATGGCAAGAAAGTTTGTGAGGATGTTAGTAAAATATTTTTGGTGATGCCCCAAATAATGCTCAGATAATCTTGGAAGGTAAGATTTATAATGTTCATTTAAAAAAGTGAAAGCAAAGTAGAGAAAATTCAAGACGTTTAACCATTACGTTCAGGAGTTTAGTGGATCAGGTAGATATCTATTGATCTAAATGTGTATCTAGTTTGAAGTACCAGATCATGATAATTTCCCTTTAGGTTAATCACCTTAGACAAACGAACTAAAACTCTGCTATAATATGTGTCTTTTTTCTTTTGAGGAAGATGATTTTCAATTGCAAGGATCCTATCCATCTTTCCTTCTTTAATCTTCTTTCCACTTATCCATTCTCTTCCAGTTAATGCATTTATCTTTAACATTTTCATTATTAGACATTAATGAAAGATTTCCAGGTTCATTGCATGTGTTAGGATTATATTTTGATACAAATAAACCTAAAATAATAGCAGCTTAAGCAAGATAAAGGTTATTTGCCTCACAAAAGAGAAGCATTGCACAACGTTTCTCTGGAGACCCACGGAATTCTGCCTTACATTTCATTGATCAGACTTTAGTCACAAAGCCACATATAGCTGCAAAACAGGCTGAAAATGTAATATGTGAGCTGTGTACTATATCATTTTTTTTTGTTATGAAGGAAAAAAGACCAAAAGGTGGCAATCAGCAGTATTTACCACACACAGTTGTCTACTTACTGCCTTCCTCTGCTTCATTGTGTATCCAATTTTGGCCCTTGTTGATTACTTGGATGCCTTGACTATTTGGCTATTAAAGAAAAAGTGAAAATTTGGAAGGGAAGAGGACAGAGAGATTAGATGCACAAAACTTAGAAGGCTGAAGTCCATTTATAAAGACTTTTGAGCTGGGAATGGTGATAAAAATATAGGCAACATTTACTGAACACTTACACCACGTGCCAAGATTTATGCCTAAATATTTTACATATGCCATCTCACTTAACACTCAGAGTAAACCTATGAGGCAGTATTATTATTATCATCCTCATTTCATACCTGAGGAGGCAGTCCTAGGGAGTTTTGATAACTTGTCTAATTTCAGTGGCCAGTGATGGTAAAGTATATTTTTTAAGCTCACTCCTTCCAAAGATTGAGTTCACTCACTAAGTTCCTTATGAGGCAGGAAAGTAAGAAACTGGGGAAACTCATTGACAAGTGGAATAAGGGAGACTGAAACAAATTAATTAAAGTAGGCCAAACTATTTGAGCAATTTATAGCCAGCTAATGAATCATAAGGTTTTATCTTCCCTAACCAAGGACACTTAGGAGCAAATAGTTTACCATTCCAGACTGTCCCAGGGCAGACCAGCCTCAGTCCCAGTCCCTCTTCAATAACATTCTTTAAGAATAAAACTAGCCAGAAACTAACCCTGACCCTTCTACATACACCTTTTGATGAATCAACATATTAAAGGACACACCTGGAAACCTAATGAATATTCTGGTAAGACCCTCCCTGATACTTTCCCTAGGATTCCCATTGGCCAAAAAAAGATAAAAAGCCTCAAGACGAAGGACCCGTGGTGTACTCTCATTAGAGCACATCCATGCCTTGTATCTCTGCTCTTTCTCCTAAACTCTATTGGACTTGCAACCAGGGGAGCAGCGGGCAGTGGCAGCTCATCCCAGACTTACCCTCTGAACCTGTCTCCAAGGCCCTGTTTTTCATGGAGTTTTCAGTGAATGAGCAGCAGCCCTGCCTTGGCTCACTTCTTTTACTGTGGCTTCCATTTCTCAGTGAGCCAAAGCAGCCCTGCCTAGGCTCTCTCCTGTTGCTTCTTTTACCTATTGCTTCTTTAAGCCCTTCTTTTGTTTCACTGTCCCCAGCTTTAATAAACATAATGTCAAAATCATCTGGACGCCTATTGTGAAATCTTTCCTGCACAAAGTTAAGAACCAACACACTAATGGCTGACCTGAGGCAGGCCCGCTCTGGGCACAGTCACTGTGGGATAACACATCTCACTAGGGAGGCTAAAAGGATAGTGAGGTACTAATGAGAAAGATCTGTTTCGAAGTATCTATAGATAGTTCCTCTCTCTAGTCTAAAACTTTTACTAACAATAAATTTTGGCAGCCGTGTCTATAGCATGAACCCTGACTGGCTCGGGAATGGACACCACCCCTTCAACTGCTTCTCGGTGCTTCCTTTCCTTGGAATATCCAGTTAAATTATGGAGGAATTGAACTGTGGGGAAACAGAATTGAAAGATTCAATGGAGTGAGCAGGGACTTTCATCTGAAGGTGGAAACAGGAGAACTTGTACAGCGTGTGCTACTCCTTTGCTGAGGTGATAGTACTGCCTTGAACTCAGAACTGCTCTCTGAGTCATGACCAGGAACCCGAGTTTCATGGCCTCAGGAGTCTCTGTTAGGCTTACAATAAACTCTTTGTGTTCAATTTCATTTAGATGTGCTTCTGCTTTTTATAATCACAAGGACCACAAGCATAACTGACCTGCATTTGGAACACACCTGCTTTAGAGTGTGATGGTTGGCAGCACTGACTCTGCACCCAGGATGCTTGGGTGCAAATCCAGCTTCATCACTTATTAGCGGTGTGGCCTTGTGCAAATTACTTTACCTCCCCGTGCCTCAGTTTCTTTATAGAATGGTGCATTAATTATGCATGACACATAGTTAATATTATATATCTGTTTAATTATTACCCTTACTGTGTTTCTTCTTTGAGAAAAATAGCCTCTGCTTCTGACATCACAGAGTCAAAAGAAATAGTAATGATAAAATAATAATAATAGCTACTATGTATTGATAGTCTTCTATGTGCCAGAGATTGTTAATTATGTCAATTGGTTCATTATGACTCCCCAAAAACTGTGAGATAGGTAACATTACTCCTTTTTTCAAATAAGGAATTGAGGCCCAGGGAAATTAAGTAGTTCATGATCATCAATAAGAAATCAACTAAAGATTCACATCTAGATCTGATTTTAAAATCTATGGTTCCTTCCCTGGGCCACGAATCACCATGTTCTTGCTCTGTGCAAAGTAGGCTGGGAAAATTGTCCAGGGTCCCTTGAGTCTCTAATGAGATATGCCATATAGTTCTCAAACACCTTGCATTTGTATAGTCCTTTTTTTTTGCATTATGAAATTACTTTAACATGAATTACTTCATTTTCTGTTGTATATCCCAGACTTCATTGGCATAAAAAGCATGTTAAGTCTTTTGAGTAGATAAGAAAAATTCACTCAAGTTTTAGTTAATATCTCTGAGTGTTATTTTTTTCCTCTCCAAGATCTGACCTGTAAATGGCTCATTTTGTCAGTGTTTCGAGCACAGAACTTTCAGCTGATGGGCTGTGAATGAAGTCTGTGACTGGTGGTGGTGGTGAATGAGGAGGAAGAGAAAGTGAATTATAGTAAAAAGAGGCAATCAATGTTTAAACAATAGCTCACCATCAGCAAAAGAAATCCTCATGCACTTCGGAACTCTGCTTTGTGTGGTGGGAGCCAGAGAGACCACAACCATAGCTATCGCATGTCTTTTAAATCTATCTTGGGAAATTAGCTGCTCAATGGCTTTCGAATGTGCTTGGGCAGCTTGTAGTTGTAATGACTGACAGGCTGGGGAAATCTGGACCTTTATGGAATAATGGTTTTAGGGAAGAGAAAAGAAAATGTTCTGATTAGATGTCATTGAAAGCTTTATTTGTACTGTTCATGACACTAAATTATGAGGATACCATCCTGACTTGATCTATTAAAATGGCTTAAACAGACTCTGGATGGACAATACCGGTTTTATAAAGTTAAGCCTACAGTGGAACTGGTTTTCATCCCAATTGGCTTGAGGGTGGGAGAGGTTAAGTTTGGTGTCAGGTTTGAGCAGACACTGATACTGTTTCCAAAGCCCTAAGAAAATTTCCAGAGTCTTAGCCCCAGATATCTCTTATTATTTCCCTATTGCCAGTTTTCATTTCAGGTGGAGAAATGAACATCACAATTTAGCCAGTTTTGTTTCTTTATAACTGGAAAGGACATTAGTATTTCACACATTATTGCAAATATCCCTATCTGATAGATAAATATTTTAAGACTAGTGAGAGAATCCTGTTTAATCTCCTCTCCTGGGACATGAAAGTTTCAGGCATATTTTGTTTCATCATCTATGCAGTAACCATGGTAGACTACATAATATTTTTGTACTTAGCTATGCAGCTATTTCTTCACATGGCCTTGCTTAGTAGCATCTGCATTGTATATCCAGCTGAAATGGTGCGTCTACAAGCAAGGACAATAGCAAAAATGTAAAATAGGATGGTTTAGCAAGTTATACATAATAGTTTTCATTTCATAAACATCTAATTCAAAAGATTTTAGTATTTCTAATCTAATATCTTTCATTCCTATGAACATAGTATATCATGTAACAAGTATATGGTAGAATGATCATTTTTTTTTAGCATTTAGAGTTTGCAAAGCATTTTATAATACCATCCCAATAATAATCTAAATTAGTTATTAGTACCAATTTACAGATGAGAAACCTGAGGTTGATGGGGCAAGTAATTTATCTAAAATCATGCAGATTTGAATTTTGGCCAATAGGCAAAATGTAAACCCAGGCTGGGACTCTAATGTCAAACTCTTTCATTATTGTGTGAGGACAGCAGGACAGGGCGGTAGTTACGTAGGCAGATAGTCAGATACAATGGATCAGAGACCACCAAAGCACATGGCATTTTGACACCTTCCTATAGAAAGCCTTAAACAAGATGCTACTCACTCAATTCAAAATCAAATGAGAACAAATAATTTCATTCATAGATGAGCTCCCAATACCTGTTGTGTTAATCCTCTTCCTTTTAAATCATTTTATCTCTCTAGTTAAAATCGCCCTGGACTAGATCTTAACTTCTAGCAAAAGTTCAGAGTTTTATGGGCAAATCCCTTCACTGTTTCACATGGCTCCCGGTTTCTCAATGAAAGTTGCATAGCATCTCCTTTGTTATTGTCAAGTGGCACGCTCATAGAGATAGATAAACCATGCAATTATGGGGTAGAGCTATAATTACCTCTGCTTTCTAAACCACAGTGTAGGATCTTTATGCTACTTCTTTTGAATGGGATAGAGTTAATTGTTATTACTATGTTATCATGTAGCATTAACTAATAAACCCAACTAAGCTACCTAGTAATTCAAGAGTCATTGCATAACAAAGAACCTGGTGACTTAAAGCATGATCAGCATTTATAAAATGTGTGAACTGCCATCACCACTACTGTAACCCATCAAATTGTTGCTGCTTGCATTCAGCTGGGGATTATAGCTCTCATAAAAGCCTTCGGGGCACTGCAGTGTCCTGAACCTGGTTTTGAAACACCTGGAACATTACATAGGCTTGAAGCCCTAGCATGGCTGAGTCAACAATGTAATGTCACTCACTGTGCTGTTTGTGAGTATTTAGGAAGAGAGCTTAAAACTGGACTTTTGTGTGACCATATGGACTGGAGGCATTTGGGGAAGGATTAGGAGTGTCTTTATGTTCAATAAACAGCAAGCCTGCTGTACTGGTAATGTTATGGAGTGGAGAGATAGAAAAACTGGTTTGGAAAAGTTAGAACGCCTGTTTATCCCACTCATTCTGACCTATCACCCAATTTTTTAGAAGTGTCTGGAGCCAACATTTGGAACATTTTCTTGCTCCTTGTAATGCACCTTTGAGTCGTAGAATAACAAACAGGTATCTTTCCAATTATACATTGTACCTGGATCTATGAATCGATGTACCTTCATATCAGTCTATCTGGGTATCTTTATATCTATGTATATATTTATTTGGAAACTTATGTATCTCTCTTTATATCTTTATGGGACATGCTGGCATGAATAGGCCCAGATTACTAACTCCAGACTGGAGTTCATGGATAACAAGAGGAAACTCGAAAAGGGCCTACATAGTTTAGAGCCTGAGGCTTTCTGGCTTTCCAGAAATCCTGCGTTAACCCTGCCCCTCCCCCTGCCCCCCACCAACACGTTGCTTCTGTGATGTCTCTTGCATCTGTCTGCTCCCATTGCATCTATGCCAACTGAGCTCTTTACTTGCCATCAATTGGAATATTATGATAGTATCACAAACAGGTTCCCTGCCTCCTCCCTTCTAACACCCTAAACCACATGTCCTGTCTCCTGTTCAGACGCTGTCCTTGATTTTCTAAAGTTTACCTGGCTGTTCAAAGCCTTCTGCAACTTCCTTCTGTCTACCTTCCCAGCTTCTTTCTCCTTATGCCCTGGTCAGGACCCTTGAAGTCCCACCAGAGTGGTTGCTGTTTTTGAGATATTAGGTAGCACTTTCCTTCTTCTGTACCACTTCCTTTGCTAGGCCTTCCATCTAAAATACTTTCCTACCCATCTGAACATTTGAGCCCTTCTTGAAAGACATTTCTGATATAAAAAGTCTTTGATTATCTCCCCCAAAAACCTTAGGTAGGCCTTATATGCCCTAATTGATTTAATCCTGTTGCAATCATGGACTCTCAATGTTATAATTCTAGGTGTGTCTCAAATTTGGGTCCTTTGTTTCATCCTCTTTGTCACTCCTTTAGTTTAGGGGGTTGCTTCTTTTCTGTAATATTGCAAATTATATTGCAAATTATATTCATTAACTCCTATCTTCCAGTCATCCACACATATTGCTATTATAGTGATATGTTTAAAATGCTAATATAATCATTTACTTATTACTTCTCTATCTAAAATCATGTCACAAGAAAAGGGAGATTGGGTAGATGAGTAAGGAGGAGCTATTATAATCTATAGGTTTAAAGTTTTATCAAATTTTTTTAAAAATATATTTTATTAAATTTTTACAGAGAAGAAGGGAGAGGGATAGAGAGTTAGAAACATCAATGAGAGAGAAGCATCAATCAGTTGCCCCCTGCACGCCCCCCACTGGGGATGTGCCCGCAACCAGGGTACATGCCCTTGACCGGAATCGAACCCGGGACCCTTGAGTCCGCAGGCTGACGCTCTATCCACTGAGCCAAACCGGTTTGGCAATTTTTAATAATTTCTGCCATTAGTTCTTCAAATAATTTTCTTCCCCCCTCTTCTGCTTTGTAAATTCCAATTACATGTATATTTGACTGCTTGTTATTTTCTCACAGCTCAGTGATGCACTGCTCTTTTTTTAAAATTGTATTTTCTATGTTTTATTTTGGATAGTTTCTATTATTATGTCTTCAAGTTAATTATTTTTTTCCGATAATATCGAATCTGCCATTAATCTCATCCAGTGAGTTTTCCATTTCACACATTGAAATTTTTATTTCTAGAAATTGTATATGGGTCTTTTTAAAAAATCTCTTCCATCTCTCTACTTAACTTTTTGAACAGATGGACTATGTTTATAATAATGGTTTTAATGTCCTTGTCTGCTAATTCTAAAAGTTATGTCTGTTCTGGGTATTTTGATTGATAGATTTTTCTCTTCATTATGGATCATATTTTCTGTCTTCTTTGTTTGCATGTTTTTTTTATTAGATATTAGACATTGTGGAATTTGCATTATGGGATGCTGGATTTTTTTTTAATTTCTGTAAGTGTTCTTTTTAAAAAAATATGATTTTTGAGACAGAGGAAGGGAGAGAGAGAGAGAAAGAGAGAGAGAGAGAGAGAGAGAGAGAGAGAGAGAGAGAGAAAGGGAGAGGGATAGAGAGATAGAAACAATGATGAGAAATATCATCGATGGGCTGCCTACTGCAAGCTCCTTACTGGGGATCAAGCCCACAGCCCAGGCATGACTGGGAATCAAACCAGCAACATTTTGGTGCACTGAACAATGCTCAACCAACTGAGCCACACTGGCCAGGGCTCTGTAAGAGTTCTTGAACTTTGTTCTGGGATGCAGTCTAGTTACTTAGAAACAGTTTGTTCCTTCTGGGTCTAAGATTTATTAGGTGGATTGGAGCAGTGCTCCCTCTAGGGTTAATTATTCTCTCTATTGTTGAGAAAATACCCATTTAAGTACTCTACCTGATGTCCTATGAATCTTGAGGCTTTCTAATCCAGCTTTTGGGAAATATTCCAAAGTCTGAGTGAGTGCCAGGCACTGTTACCTTTAAATCCCTTTGGATGATTCTTTTTGTGGTCTTGAATAGTTTCCTCAGATGCATAAGCTGGTCAGTACTAAGTTGGGTACTAGAGGGGGTGTTATCTGCAGATATCTGGCATTTTCTCTCTGAGCAGCTCTCTCTCCTCAGATACTTGATCTTTAGAACAGGATTGCCTTGGTCAACTTAGAGCCTCAACTCCAGCGCCATGACTCACACAATACATTAAGCCCCACCTGAGTTACCGCTCTTTGGAGATTCTCTCAAGGCAGTAAGCTGTGCTATTATTATGAGGCCCCCTGTGTTTTCTTTTCATCTTTGAAGGATCTATCATTGTCCTTCATTGTCTGATATACATGGTCTTACAGACCATTCTTTCATGTATTTTTAGTTTATTCATGTTTTGGTTTTTTCAGGTGGGAGGGAGATTTGGTTGCAATTATTCCATCTTAGCTGGATTAGCTTTATTTGAGATTATATGTTCACATTTATCTTCAAATAGATAATTCTTAAAATAGAATTGTCCTATTTCCCAATCTCCTTTTAATGTTTTTTATCTTTTTTGTTTTCTACAAGGGAATGCAACTTGCTAGAGCAAAGTGAGTCTTCTGAATGATGAGCCAACTGTTCTGCAACTTTTTCTCTTCTTCATTCTACAAATTATTGTCTTTCATCCTTATAGAGTTTTAACACTGACCTGCAAATGTCCTTGGCAACATGCCTGCCTTTATTATGTCTTCTTGTATCATAAGATGTTTTATTGCAGATAGAATATTTGTGTAAGTTGTGGACTAAGAAGGTTTAGACCAACACTTACAAAAGTAATATGCTTTGGGTCAGTAGAAATAACATTTTTATTATTTTGTACTATTGGGTAATGTTACTACTATCCTATCTGTAATGTGGATTCATATTTGATTATTTTTTTTAACTCTTACCATCACCTGATATCTGATGTCTAATTATGTCAATTGTATTTCTATAAGTTTTTAGCATTTGTGCTTCCCTTTGTATTTCCGCTTCCTAGTTTAGGCTCTAATAAAATACTCCTTGACAGCTCTAATAGTCTCTCTTCCCAGTCCCCTGTACACACAAATATTTTAGAAAATTTAAAATTTTATTTAATAAACAAACTCCTAGCTCTGCCACTTTCTAGGTAGATGGCCTTGAACCATAACTTAATCGAAGCCTTAATTTTCTCATCTGTAAAATGGGAATAATTATACTCCATAGTATTGTTGTAGGAATAACTTAGTTATTTTGAATTAAATTCTTAGCATAGTACTTTTTGTTTTGCTAATAAGAATTATACAAGTTCTATTATTATTATTATTTTAGTATACAACTTACATAATATTAAATTTGCCTTTTTTTCTTGCTTGATTTTAGGTTATGTGAAACTCTTATATTTGCATGTTGCACATACTCAAACTCTATTTGTGCTCAAAATGAGTGAGTGTAGACCTTCTTGCATGCCTTGCCATGGGAGGGCTCAGATTGGAAGGCATTCTGCGACAATGAGTGACATTAAACACTGAAATGAGAGACTGAGAAGGAATCTTTTCTTGAAGACCTTTAGGACTAGAAAAGTACTCATGTGTGTCATCTTAGATAGCATCTTGCTAGAAGCAGTAGAGAAGAATAGAAGGCAGATGAAGTCCTTCCTATTTTATAATTTTAAAATTGCAAATGTAAATCATTGGACAACATAGACAATTTTGTCTCCCACCACATTACTTGTACCCAAGTTATCTATTTGGGAGAATATTGATTAAACACCTTTGGGGGTACAACACTTACAAGACTTTTATAACCTAACATTCCAAACAGCAAACTCCTACTTCCTTTTGATATTGAAATGTAAGACAAAAACTGGCAAAATACATATAAGAAATACAAAGGTAGTCACTTAAAGTGCAAGAGGCTCCTTTGTTTCCAAATACACTACTCTTATGGTTGCTACAATGCCTGAAACTCCATAGTTGTAAATCTATTCTTTTGGGGTAACCCATTTGACCTGAATTGTCTATCCTTTTTAAACTTGCTGTTAATACAAAGAGGGTAAACTTTAGTTATAGAACTGTTAAGACCTTAGACATGGTCTCTATGCTTTGGGAGATGAAAATGGGATACGGGAAAATGTTAATTTTCCATGAAACAAGGAGGAGTAGGACATATTTGGGTAGATAACACAGGACTTCCTATGCAGACAGGCCACAGTGGTTCAGCAGGGCTTGGATAGTCTGAGTGCAGGGTTGGAGGAGGGTAAAAGTAGAGACAGGAGGACCAAGAAGGTACTGAAGTGAAACATCTCTGGTTTATTGCTATTGCTTAAAGTCAGGCCTCATGACAATCATATTTCAAATAAATGTTTCGAATTAGAAACATTGCTTCTCAGTCCACTTTATACTCGGATCCTCCAACTTCACCTGGGTGAAGGAATAGAGGAGAGGGCTGGATGTTCATGTGGGTGGGATGGAGACTTGGACCACAGCTAATAGCTCAATGTGATAGGGTAGAGGGTGCATGGGGGTTCTTATTTTTGCAGATGCCTGCCTTCCATGCCTGTGCTTGGGGTTGAAGATTTCCTCCAGCTATAAGCTGCTTGGATTCTGTATACTATTCTCAGTACAACATTCTGCTATGTTGATGTGCTAAGTTTATGAATTTGATTGAAATTTATGACCAAAACTATTTTCAGCAACTTAAAATTACCATACAGTATATGTGCATGTGATGTGATAAATTGAGCCAATTACAAACCAACACTAGAAGAACAAACATGAACAGAATTTAGCACTTCTCTTTCACTTATCTCTTTATTTCAAGTACCAGAGGTTTTAGGGTCTGAATTACCTACATGAATTGCCTCAGCATTTCCCTTCAATTTCTATATGGAGATAAGTCAAATTATAGCCAACATTGCCAATGCCCCCAATCTCTTTTTGGCTTCAAGATAATAAATATCTCCTACCAACTTAAAAAAAAATTGAGATGCCCTTTTCACTTTGACCATACAGATGGAAAATTGTAAATAACAGATTCTTGACATGCTTCAGAAATAAAAAATGATGAAGAGTTCAGTGGTCTGATTAAATTCTCCCAATAAAATCTCACCTAGTCTATTCTTACCCCAGGGATAAAGGGCTGTGCACATAATGGACATAATTTTTCTTTTGAACATAGTTGTATCTTGTCAAGATGTTGCCAATACAAAGACTTTGACATTTTTAATGCAATGATTGGGAAGCGGGTTGAATTTTTCAATCCTCCCAGCCAATATAAGTCACTCTGAGATACTTAATTTCTATTTGAGATCCTTCGTTTCTATTATAAACAGATCCCACAGTGGGAAATAAATTTCATGGTAACAGTTTGGACTTTTTTATGAACCACCTGCAAGTTTTCTGCAAACAGCATGTTTTATGAGAGCTCAAGGCAATGTTCACCCATCAAGACCTGACAGTAAAGGGAGGATGGATGGGACCTTATCTCAGGCACACATGTAACCTTCCTTGTCCCCTGGCCTGACCTCCCTCTGCACTCATTTATGAAAATGATTCATCTTTAAAGAGCTTTCTTGCTCTGCCTGCAGGCTGTAGATCTTTTTGCACTGGACTTGTGTAGGCTGAGGTTATAAACTTCAGTGTGTGAGCCATTTGGAGGTGCTTAATTTTGAATATTGGAAGAAGGAAAGCCCACAATACATGTGTTTCCTTAAAGGAACAGTCCTGGGAGCATCTTCCATGGAAAGATGCTCCCAAGGGATTCTATTGAAAAAGCCTTGCTGGGATTCAACTTTTATTTCTGTTACTAACGTGTTGCTACAGTTAGCACATTTAAATAGAGGATTCATTGAGCTTGAAAAATAGTGCTTGCATGGGTGGTGACATGCACCTGCCACCCTCAGAAAGAGACTCTGCACATTGTATTCCATATTTGTAGAGGGCACTGCGAAAGGTATTATTTGTGTCAGGACTAGTGGGAATGGCTAGGTTCCTTTAGAATATTTCTTTGAGCTAAAAAGCCTTAGAAGGGTAGGGTAGGGACAATAATTGAAGGGAATAAAGATCTGAATGGAAGTAGAAATAGGAAAAGAGAGAAGACAAAATGAGTTGGTTTACCCATTGAGGTTGAATCCATGGATTGTGAGAGCCCGCATTATTTCCACAGTTCTCAAAAATTGGGTCTCCCATTGGAAATATGTCAAAGCACCCAAAGAAATAAATATGCATAGGAGCTTGGGGTTAAAAGAGAGAGAGAAGATAGAAAATGTTAATATGATGGCTTTTAAAATTCAAATTTTTGTGAAGCAAAGTTTAAGTAGAAATGAGATATCCTCAATCTGGGGTAGTAAAACATTTTCTATGAAAGACCAGATAGTAAGTATTTTTGTAGGTCATGTGAGCTCTGACACTACTTCACAACTCTACCATTGTAGCCTGAAAACAGACATAAACAAAATGTAAATGAGTGGGCATGGCTGTGCTGTAATAAAACATTATTCATGACATGAGGCAGCCTCATGTCATAAATGGATTTGGCTTGCTGGCTATAGTTTACCCACCTCTGTCCTAAACTACTCTGGTTTATCATCAAGCTTCAAACAGGCTAGACACTGTTTCCATGTTTCTACATGGAGACCAATGACTGAAGGGAAGCAATAACTAAGGAGTAGCAAGAATGAGTCCAACAAAATGCAAGAGGATAATTGGTATTACTTGAATAAGGTTTCCATGGCTAAGTAAGTTTGGTAAATGCGGGTGAGTCTTCTTGGTACTTTTAGTTTTTTAAATACATTGAGAATGTCTAAGAGAAGATGAAGGAGGCAATAGTTCCCACACCTCTTTGCCAATAGAACCTTGTTGTGCTCATGCCTATTGATATCTTTGGGACTCTAGGGTTCCTTGGAACACATTTTTGGGCAATACTGCCCAGGTGGGTTCTCCAGGCAAGTTTGAGTCTCTGAGATTTTCTATCTGCTCTGTCACAAGATTATACTGGATTATTGCTTTAGAAAGCCAGATGTCAGCCCTACACAGTTGCTTCAGACCATTCTTCCAAACTCCAGAAGTCAATAGAATAAAACTTGTCCCATGACTCCTATCCTGATGGCTTTTTTTTCTTATGCCAGCTTACCCTTTTTTGGGAAGTATTTAGTCATGTGCTCCATTGGCCTGATAATTGCAAAATAAAAGTAGAAAATAGTTATTTTATTCTTTTTAAAATTCTTTATATATTCTACTTATTAGAGATGTCATGAAAAGACCCAAAGAGAATAGCCTAGACATCTCTGATGCTGTGCATTCTTATTCCAAGAAATACATTCTAAAGTCTTACCTTAAGGGAATTTGATCATCCTCATGAAGAGCAGTGATAAAACCCAATGGCTGTGGCCCTGGTGTGGCTCAGTTGGTTGAGCATCATCTTGTGCACTGAAAAACTGCAGATTTGATTCCAGATTGGGGGCATATGCCCAGGTTGCATACTTGATCCCAGGTAGGGGCCATACAGGAGGCAGCCAATCAATGTTTCACTCTCACTTCAATGTTTCTTTCTCTCTCCCTTCCTTTCTCTCTAAAAATCAATAAAAAAGTCTTTAAAGTCTTTAAAAAAGAATAGGTATACTTTCTGTTCCCATTTCCTTATTTCCCATTCCTTCCTCTAAAAAAAAACAAAACAAAAAAAACAACAACCCCAAAATAATGGCTGTGGAAATTTGTAAAGTATGACAGTCTTTCTCTTGCATGATGCTCTGTGTCATGGAGAGATGAATAATTCAGCTCATCTTTACTGAGCATCTTCCATGTTCATGGCACAAACAAGGTGCTATGGAAATTACTGTGATCAATAAGATACTGTTCTCATCTCTGAGAAGATTAAACTAGGAGTTAAAGGAGTGCAGTTGAGCAGTGGTTTTCAAATTGAGAAACCCTGAAGATCTACAGAATTCCTCAAGGAGTGAGCTGAGGTGTCCCAAGATCTCTCAGCCCTGCTTCAGTCAGAGTAGCTCTGATGTTATCTATTTTATACTAGAGGACCGGCACACGAAATTGTGCATGGGTAGGATCCCTAGGTCTGGCCTGTGATCAGGGCTAATCTTCCCTGACTGCCAGCATCTGGCCCTACCCCCTGCTACTGATGCAGGTCACCCTCTATGTGTGAAGTGACTGGCAGGGCGATCAGGGCCCCACTTGCCTTGGCCTGGTACTGCTCACATCCACTGTCACCCACGCCTGGTTCCTTGTTCCCCATCGAGTGATCAGAGGTTGCCAGCCAGGGGGAGGGACTGAGAGGTTGGCTGGCAGGCCCCAATTGGACAATCATTGGACAATCGGGGCCTGTGAGCTGGGGGCAGCTCCTGTGTTGAGAGTCTACCCCCTGGTGGTCAGTGCCCAATATAGCAACCAGTTGTTCTGCCGTCTGGTCTATTTGCATATTACACTTTTATATATATAGATACTAGAAAAATAGCAATCATTGGAGTCCAAAAGACACATCCCTTCTACCTACCATGGTGCCACTTAATTCTCCTGAGCCTGTTTTCTTATCTTTCAAATGTGGAAAATACCTAGGCTTCACAGATTTGAGGTGAAGATTAAATGAACTAATGCATAGGAAGCACGCAGTTCAGTTCCTGACATATAGTAGTGCCTCAATAAAGGACAGGTAAGATAATAAAGTCAAATATGAGAAAAGTCAGAAAAAAGTCATAAAGTACTTCATACTCTATATTGAAAATAATTAAACTTAAATAATATTTGTTTAAAATATTGAATGAGCCTGGCCAGTGTGACTCAGTGGTTGAGTGTTGATCTATGAACCAGGAGGTCATGGTTGGATTCTGAGTCAGGGCACATGCCTGAGTTGTGGGCTCAATCCCCAGTGGGGGGTGTGCACAGGGCAGCCAATTAATGATTCTCTCTCAACATTAATGTTTCTATCTCTCTCTCTCTCTTCCTCTCTGATATCAATAAAATATATTTAAAAATTGAAAAACTTAAAAACAGAATGAATGAAAGAAGGGATTGACAACCTCTGGCTAGGGATCATAGAAGTTTTCATAGGAGTCAGAACTTTTGAGCTACACTTTTACTCTAGTTACTGAGTATCGATGGAGGGTCCACCCCAACCAGTTAACCTTAATAGAAGAATGTCAGATGTAGTCCGGACTACTTAGATTCCTCAAAAATCTATGGGAGTCCACTTTAGTGTATATAAGATCTTCTTAGAGTCACTATAAAATGTCAGGTGATGTTACAAAAAGATTTTCCTAGAGAAAGAAAGGGAAGAGTGAAGGGTATGGGGGTGGGCAGGGAAGAGTTAGAGAGAGAGAAAGAGAAAGAAAGAGAGAGAGAGAGAGAGAGAGAGAGAGAGACTACAGCTCTAAAATGTAAAATAAAATACACTCAGGTGGGTATTGGAAATATTGGGAGAACACTTTGTAAAGTATATGATTGTCTAACCATTATGCTTACAACTGAAACCAATTCTATTTAATGAAGAGGGAATATGCTAATTGACTGCCCCACCCTCAAAGATGGTGGCACCAACAGCCACAAGATGGTTGGCAGGGGAGGGCAGTTAGGGGCGACCAGACCAGCAGGGGAGGGCAGTTGGGGGCGACCTGGCTGGCAGGGGAAGGCAGTTCGGGGCAATTGGGCCAGCAGGGGAGCAGCTAGGCATTTATCAGGCTGTCAGGCAGAAGTGGTTAGGGGCAATCAGGCAGGCAGAAGGCTACTAGTTGGGAGCCTACAGTCCTGGATTGTGAGAGGGATGTCCAGCTGCTGGTTTAGGCCTGATCCCACCTAAACCGGCCTAAACCAGCAGTCAGACATCCCCTGAGGGGTCCCATATTGGAGAGGGTGCAGGCTGGGCTGAAGGACACCCCCTACCCCCAGTGAACAAATTTCATGCACTGAACATCTAGTACAAAATAATATTGAAAGAAAATTATAATTAAAAAGTAAAAATATTACATAACACTAACTTTATGGAAGATAATCCTAATTTCACTATTTACTTTTCTTTCTAAACAATTGCAATAGCCCTGGCCAGTGTGGCTCAGTTGGTTGAGCATAGTTCCCTACAGCAAAAGGTCATCTATTTGATTCCTGGTCAGGGCACATGCCTGGGTTGTGGGCTTAATTTCCAGTAGGAGGTGTGCAAGAGGCAGCAGATCAGTGTTTCTCTTTCACATTCATATTTTCCTCTCTCTTTTCAAAAAACAAATAACAACAAAAAACTCCACAATGAAACATATTAAAAATAAACAAGTACAATAAGTTTTCTATGACTCTCCATTATCAAAATAAGTAGGTCTGTAATTATATTTTGCAGTTATCAAATTTCTTCTTGATAAGTTTCTCTAAAATATAAATTATAGCAAAATATTTCTGTAGTCTGGGACTAAATATATTCCAAATCCTCAATTCCAAAATGTCTAATTGAATGGGATTGCTCTTTTTACTATATACATGCAAAAATTTTTTCAAGATACTATTGTAACATCTGATGACAAGATGAACCGAGGCAAAACTAAGGAATAAAGATTGGAGGGAAAGGAAGAGGTGAAACTGAGAATGGTTTCCTTATTCTAAGTAAAGACGAGGAAATCCCCAGCATTCACTGTTTTCTCTGCAACTGAGAAGTAGAGAAGGTATTCTGTGACTTTCTTTCAGTATTACTTACATGAAGTATATCTCCTCTCCAATACTCATATAGTGAATTTGATTAATAATTGCAGCTCCTTCCTATGATTTCCTTTGTCAAAATAATAGTATTATGGCAATGTTGTGAATGTAAAACATCATAACATACTACCTGAATTTTTTGGGGGGTCCTACTCCCTTCTCCTTTTTAGCATCCTGGACCAATTATGTCCCCTCTTCCCCAACAACTTTATAACTGGAAGTTTTTAGGGATATTTCACCTTTACCTACAAATAAACCAATCCATGTGCCTCACCCCAGAGCTGGGGAATATCTACCTTTCATCCAGCTTCAGTCTGTCCCTGTTGGGGGCCCTAACACTCTGCTCATGTACTGCTGGCACTGGGTTCTCCAGGACAGTGGCTACATGGTTAAGGCTTTCAGGCACTCAGTTCAACCAGGAAATATTGCCCCTGCAGATCTACCTGTTCTCAATGGGCTTAAATAATGCTATTTCCCACTTAACATGTTACATTCCCTAGATTGACTAAAGGTCTTGAGGGAACTAGGCTGGTAGGCAAATCCATGTACCGGACACCATGCTGTCAGAATCTCTTGCTTCTCTCAAACTAAGGCTTTCTAGTTGGGCCAACCTTGTTTGCATGATCCTCTTTATTCCATAGACTACCCTTTTGTCAGGAGTTTCCTGCAAATATCTACACTAATAAAAGAAAAATATGTAAATTGACCATCACTTCACAACACCCACCAGCCAATCAGGAATGAGTATGCAAATTAGTGGGACAAAGATGGCGGCAGCCACAAAGCCAGCCAGAGTGGGCAGGAGGCTTGGGTCGCCCCCGGCAATGGAGGAAGCCAAGCTTCCCACCCGCCTGGACCAGCCACTGAAGTAGGGGCCTGTGGGCAGCAGCAACTGAGCCAGCCTGAGCATGGGAGGCTTGGGTTGCCCAGGCTGCCGCAGAGGGAGGGGCCTGCAAATGGCCCTTAGCCCTTCACCCAGGCTGGCCATGGCCTCATGAGGTGAGGTTCCCTGCTGGGTGGGCATGGACAGCCTGCAAACAGCCATCAGCCCCTCACCTAGGCTGTCCAGGCACCCCAGTGGGGACCCCCATTCTGAAAGGGGTGTGGCCAGCCTGAAAACGGCCCTCAGCCCCTCACCCAGGCTGGCCACGCCCCCCAGTGGGGACCCTCACCCCATGGGGGCGTGGCCGGCCTGCAAACCACCACAGGCCCCTTGCCCAGGCCACTCCGCCCCCCAAGGGAACCCCACCCTGATCCAGGACACCCTTCATGGCAAACCAGCTGGCTCCCACCCATGCACCAGGCCTCTATCTATACTAATAAAAGGGTAATATGCTAATTGGACTGGGAGACCTTCCAGGAGACCTTCCGGAACTTCTTCTGGACAAAGCCATGGTGGTGGGGCCGAGGTAGAGGCTATTAGGGGCCAAGAGGGGAGGGCAGTTGTGGGTGATCAGGCCAGGATGGGACGGCAGTTGTGGGTGATCAGGCCAGTCGTGGTGGTGGGGGCATTGGAGGTGATCAGGCTGGCAGGGGTGGGCATTTGGGGGTGAGCAGGCCAGCAGGGGGGCCAGTTGGGGGCGAGCAGGCCGGCAGGCAGAGTGATTAGGGCCAGTCAGGCAGGCAGGCATGGGGGTG
>NW_005371693.1:2032717-2102040 GCF_000412655.1 Myotis brandtii
GGGGGCAAGCAGGCCAGTGGGGAGGGCAAGTGGGGGCAAGCAGGCTGGCAGGGGGGGCAGTTGGGGGCGAGCACAAATTTCATGCATCAGGCCTCTAGTACTTAGTATAACATACATTTGGTACTATGCTTCAAGTACCATATCCACCCTTACCTTACCATCTGAAAAAATATTTTTAAGTATAATCCTACCCAAGAGCAACAAAAACTTACACCCACACAAAAACTTAGACACAAATCTGAGCAGGACTATTTGTACTCACCAGAAACCAGAAACAATCCAAATGTCCCTCAGATGGAGAATGGATTGACTACTAGTAACTATGGTACATCCATACAATGGTAGTATATTGCTAACATATGCAACAACTCAGATGAATTCAAAAGCATTCCACTAAGTAAAAGGATCCACAGTTAAAAGGCTGCATATTATATGATTCCATTCATATGATAGTCTTGCCAAAACACAACTCTAGGGATAGTGTTGCCTGAGATTGGGGGCAGGAGTAAAAATTGGGGCAATTGGTGTGCATGATGGACTTGTTTTATATCTTAATTGTGATGGTGGCTACTCAGCTGTATTCATTTGTGAAAACTCACACAGAAGCATCCACTACAAAAGGTAATTTATAGCTTTTTTTTTTTAAGAAAAGGAAAAGTATAAACATACTTAGCAGCTCGGTAAGGTAGATAGATATTTTACAGGTATTCAGTTTTAGTCCTGCTCAGGTGCACTTTTTTTGAAGCGTAAATTTGGAACCAGCAAAGGCAGCATCTACTTTGGAAGAGGAATGCAGTAGTGACTCGGTTACCATTGAAGGGACTTCTGTTTGGAGGCATTTTGCAAGTACCAGGGACCTAATATTGTGAGCACTTCTGAATCCCCTAATGTTATATTCCACCATAAGTCTACCTCTTACCTGGAAGGTGTGTCATAAGGATAAATTTATTAATGTATGCAAAGAACTTTGAAGATGAAAAGCAGTGACTGGACCTAAGGTGAAAACGTTTTCAAAGCCAGTGCCTGGGCAGGTTTTCTATCACTCTGTCTCGATTTTTCAGCTCACAGCTCTGCATCGCTATACTGAAGCCTGGACCACTGGAAAGAAGAAATGCGCTGTGCAAATGCTACCAAGATAATGATGAGGTGGCAGGTTGGCTGACCAGACATTTCAAAGCCAAAACAATTCCATTTACTCCATATTCTCATCATTCTAGAAAAAATTAGCCTTACTTGCACAACACCTAATAGAATTCTGGTTGTGTCTCTCCAGCACACTATCCTGTAGGAATTGGCTACCTTCGAATCTGCAAGTCACTAACTTTTCACTCACCGATCTTTAGCTTTTTTGATGCTGTTTGAAATGCTCAGAGGTCAGTGTAAGAAGAAGGAGATACAAAACCTTCATGGAAACCTCCGTGAATGAGAACAACCACATTTTATCTCATGGATCTTAGTTATCAGGCCTTGTGTCGAACGCTACTTTACTTAAACCACTGAGAACAGCTCTCATCACCACTGTGAGCCTCCTTTCTCTACTATTTAATGACTGCTGGCACCAGCTTCCCTCTGGCACCCGGGACCCGGGCTTCCTTCTGGCCCAGCTTCGTCAGGAAGGATGTCTGGAATGATGTCCAGAATGACATCCGGTCTAATTAGCATATTGCCCTTTTATTATTATAGATGTTTAGCAGCTCTGTAACAGGTTTGGGAAACAATGTACAGAAGAAACCATTATTCACTTAGATACTTTAAACTTTTTAAATAAGAATTTCTATAGACCTTAACTATAAGGCACCCAGAACAAAAAAAAAAAAAACGTGTCTCAGATTGCTTCCAAATAGTTGATAATTTAGTCCCTTTTTCAGTCACTTAGCAAATATTGATTGACTATCATGTGCCAGCCACTCTTTAGGCACTGTTCTTGATCATGAAGAGAAAAGGATGTTTCTGAACAAATAAAGATGCATATTTGCTTTTATAACGTGTGTGTGTGCGCGAGCGCGCGTGCAAGAGAGAGAAAGAGAGAGAGAGAGAGAGAGAGAGAGAGAGAGAGAGAGAGAGAGATTCTTACAGATTCTCTGCAGGAAATAGTGCATTACATTTCTATTATCTGTTAATTCCTTGGGAGATTTCAGAAAGCTTTGTTTATAGTAGACACTGATATCTCTTATTACTCTCCTGTTGCCCAAAAAGATGGATAATTGATTATGAACTTATAGCCAGTGGATGATCTGAATGAGGAGGAGGTTGCCTATTGGTAGGAGAAGAGATCATTGGCAGGGTCCTACTAAGAAATCTCATGCCCACTGTCTTGTTATAAATGTGTGAGATGCTGCTATTAGATAATCGTTGTATTGTATCATGCATTATTGTAGTTAGTTAAAATAAAATATCCCATTGTACTGGAAGAGAGAGTATATGCACTATTGTATTATTTGTGGTAACTAAGAGAAAGCTGAAATCATGGAAGTACTTCCAAGGAAGTAGCTATGAGGAGGGGAGAAAAGAAAACAATAGTATTGGGAGCTTAGGGGTGGGGTTGTGTAGAGATAAACTCTATCTACTTAAAATTTCTTGCCTATGATTGGTTTTATGGGTGAAAAAAGACAGAATGCTGTGTCCAGTGATCTGTCTATTCATTTCCTAGAGTACTTAATTTTATAGCCAAATCAAGAAATTAACTGAGCCAGTAGGTTCATTATCAGACCTTCGATATATTGAATAATTTTGTGGTTCAAGAAAAAAAAATTAAATAAAACATTTAATCAACAGAGTTGTTTCATTTATAGTAACCGGGTTGGGAAGCAGGAAAAGCTCTTAATCTAACGAACCACTAAACAAAATGTAGAGAAGATATTTTGGGGTCAGCCTCCCCACGGAAGTCAGGCATTTATTCTAATGCACACGGAAAGTCTGCCCTTGGTGCAATCATGCCCAGTTGAGACACATAATTGTCTACAATTATCTGAGCTATGATTACTTGATTTCATGTCAACACATTTGAGAAATGACAAAGAGATTATTTCTTTCCTCAAAAGGGCCAGGATCCTTCTAACTATTTAAGCCCATGGGACTAACATTTGGCTCCAGTGATATGGAAACCTCGAGATGACAAGTAGGGCATTTTTTGGAAACCATCGCTCACTCCTTTTCCTGATGAATTGTCATGCCCTTCTGAGAACATAACCCATCAGTCCTCTGAAATAGAGAATCAGATAACTCAGTCATGCTCAGCTGATTTGCTAGCCGATAAATGATGAACTTTAACGACACTACCTGCCCACAAGTCTTTTGAGAAAAAAACGGCCAGAGTCTGAGATAATGAGACAACAGGACTTAGAGCAGAGTCATGCTTTCCCTTGGCCCACACAGCTATAGTGGTAATTTCTGCATCTTCATCAGCATCCTATTTGTGCATTTCACCCTGTCTCAGCAAAGGGTGCTGTAACAGACATTATTAGAGAATATCACGGTGCCAGAGACGTAGTAAATATTCAATAAATAGTAGAGAAAAGAGGCTCACAGTGGTGATGAGAGCTGTTCTCAGTGGTTTAAGTAAAGTACCATTCCACACAAGGCCTGATTACTAAGATCCGTGAGATAAAATGTGGTTGTTCTTATTCACGGAGGTTCCCATGAAGGTTTTGTATCTCATTCTTCTTACACTGACCTATGAGCATTGCAAGCAGCATCAAAAAAGCTACAAAAACAGATCCAGAGACAGAGAAGCATCGATCAGACTGTCAAACCTCAGAGGGAAGGTAGGGGAGGGTGGGGGTAAGGGGGAGAGATCAACCAAAGGACTTATATGCAAGCATATAGGCCTAACCAATAGACACAGACAATAGGGGGTTGAGAGCATGAGTGGGGGGGATGGGGGGTAATGTGGGAATAAGGACACATATGTAATAACTTAATAAAGAAATTTTAAAAAAAGCTAAAGATAGGTGAGTGAAATGTTGGTGACTTGCAGATTCGAAGGTTGCCAATTCCTACAGGATAGTGTGCTGGAGACACACAACCAGAATTCTATTAGGTGCTGTGCAAGTGAGGCTTATTTTTCTAGAATGATGAGAATATGGACTAAGTGGAATTGTTTTTTGTTGTTTTTTTTTGTGAGGGGAGAGTAATTTGGGGTGTGATAAAGTGATAGTATATATTGAGGCGAGTGGGGAGGATATTTAAAGGACTTTTGTATTTACCAACTAGGTAGAGACTCAGTCAATAGAGAATTGTAGAGCTAGCTTCTGGAGAGGTGCTATTTTAATGTTCTTGCCTGGGGTGATGATGATGTTGATAACAGTAGCAGTAGTAATAATAATTATAGCAGTAGTAATAAGACTTAACATTTATTGAGAGTTTACAATGTACTGAGGAGCTGTGATAATTGCTTAGCATGTATTATTTAATTTAATGCCTACAACAACCAAACCTGTGAGATAACCACTGTTATTACAATGAGGAAGCTGTGGTTTAGGGTTAAGTAAACTGCCCAAGGCCACATGGCTTGTTAAATGTGAAGATTCAAACTAGATTCTGAATTTGAAATGTGTGGTTTCAAATGATATAAATAAGAATGATGGACAATAATTTTTAGACTAAAATAAATACAATGTGAAAATGGCAGAAAGAGAACATTATGATTCACATTCTTTCCAACTGTCTTTGTTTTAATTTTATTTCAATCCTGTTGATCTAGGGGCAATAAACTATGGCCTGTGGGCCAAGCCTGGCCTGTTTTTCTAGGACCTGTGAGCCAAGAATGGTTTGGGCATTTTAACTGGCTAGAAAAAAAATCCAAAAAAAAGAATATTTCATGGCACATAAAAATAGTATGAAATTCAAGTTTCGGTGTCCATAGTAAAATTTTATTGGAAGAGAGCAAAGCCCTTTGGCCTGCACAGCCTAAAACAGTTACTAACTGGCTCTTTGCAGAAAAAGCTTGCTAATCCCCTGCTTTTGATTTTCATGGTAAAGAAGTTTCAAACAAAGGCTTTTGCTTTTTATTGCTGGGTTTGTACCCTGTGTCCCTCATTTGCTATAGCAGCTGGGGAAAGACAGTTTAACCTTTCTCTTCCTCCATTTCCAGATCTGTACAATGGGATTAATGGCACCAACCTCAACATGTTGTAGTAAGGATGTGAAATAGGATGCTGGATGGAGGGGTTTAGAAGGATGCCTGGCACAGGGTAAGTGCACAAATACATGTTTACTATTATTGTCATTATGCTAGCAAGTTTTCCCTCTATTCGTATGAATCACTCTTAACACCTAGTAGCCCCAAGACTGATTAGTTCAATTAAGGAAGGTGAGTCTCCTCTCACCACATCTCATTGACCTACATTATGAGAGCTGGAATGGTTGGTTTCTTGGGCTCTTCTTGCTTCAAGTCAGGAGCTGGTGAGGCACAGGTAACAAATTCACACCTCCCATCTCTTCAATTATAGCTGGTTCTAGCCTCACTGCCCTTGGCCTTAAGCTCCTGTGGCCAGTTTAACTATTTGGGTGTGTGTGGGAAAATCCCTGTGGATATGGAGGCTAAAGCATTACTTGGTTGTTCATGACTACAAAAGGCTAGGAGACTTAGAAGGCTTTGCTTGGGTCTATAAATAATACTAAAGGAAATAGGCTGTCTTATGGGTGAGAGGGGTGGACAGCTGTTTCTACGAAGCAAATTTTAGGGGCTTCATCACCAGCTAGGCCATATCAACTCTACTGACTGTCAGTCTCCTTTCAGAGATTCATTGATGGGAAGGGGAAGTGATACCTGGAAGAAAGAGGGATGAAGCACCAAATTTAAGCTTTGCCTATTTTAGAGTGTTGTGGACTGAAGTGTTAATAGCAAAGATGATTTCCTCCTTAGAACTTCTTAGATAGGATCTTTCTAAAGCATTATGAATCTGACTTTAAGCAGGGTAAGGGCCTGACATGAATATTTCAAAATGAGTCATTATCAACTAATTAGTCACTATAACTGGACTTTTCATTTTCACAAAACAGTAGTGAAACATTCTAGTTTCTTATTCAAAACTCACCATCTGCATTTATCTAATGCTTTATTCTGTCTTTTGCTTATCTTTGTTTTATTATACTGTACTCGAATGGAATTGAGAGACTTAGGTTCATAGATCCTAGCTTCCAACTCAACTACTAACCTTCAAGCTGACTTTGAATTTTTGAGATTGTTAGTTAACCTTCTTAATTTTTTAAAAATATATTTTATTGATTTTTTACAGAGAGGAAGAGAAAGGGATAGAGAGTTAGAAACATCGATGAGAGAGAAACATCGATGAGAGAGCTCCTGCACACCTCCTACTGGGGATGTGCCCACAACCAAGGTACACACTAAGGTACATGCCCTTGACGGGAATCGAACCTGGGACCTTTCAGTCCACAGGCCGACGCTCTATCCACTGAGCCAAACTGGTTAGGGCATAACCTTCTTAATTTTTAAGGAGAGAAAGGAATGTGTTTAGAGGCATGTTGGTTAAATGTATGAATTCTGGGTTCAAATTCAGTTTACCCAATTCATGTCTTCATGATCTTGAATAAAGACAGTAGCATTTCTGTGAATTAGTTTCCCCAATCTGTAAAATAGGGTAGTGGTGATGTCTCTCCCATGAGATTGTTGAGAGGATAAGTGAGCTAATTTAGGTAGAATAGTTAGAGTGGTGTTATCAGGCTGTTTGTTATTGTTGCATTATTATCTCCCTTTGAGCTTAGCACTGAATATATTACTGCAATGAATCCCCATAGTGGCCATCTGAGTTAGGTGTCAGTCCATTAGATGAAATCATGGCTAATTTGCTTAAAGTGATATAGATAGTAAATGAGCAAGCTGGTATTGAACCTAGTCTGTTTAACTGCAGAGCCCAGACACTTTTTGTGAATACCTTTACAGTTCTCAGATTCATTGATTCTACACTCAGACTAACTCTGTGTTAATTACTTGAATAACTAATAAGATAGCACACTATCACTTGAATATTTTCACATAACCTATTTGCCTTACATTCTGTTTATTAAGAAGTTAAAATGTAAAGTCAAATAGTGAATTATGTTTAAGAAGCTACATGACTTTTAGGACTAAGTTTTTAGGATATTTTTTTTTCCTACTGCCAGGCACTCCGTAGAAAAGCTACTACTATAAACACTTTATTTCTTATCTCCCTCCTGTGAGTGCCAAGCAAGCGAACCTTATATGAGCTTGTAAACTCAGAGTGAGTGTGTGTGGCCACGTGGAACATGTGATTGAATGTTGGTGGAGGAGGGAGTGGGAAAAGAGAAAAATGTAATTAATTGCTACCAGAGGAAAAAGTTGAACTGGGTGGAGGTTCAGAATGATTCACCTGGATCTTTGACTCAAGGAACTTAATGAGTTTCTGCAACGCCTTCTGATAAAAGTTTGGCCAAGGAGATGATATTTTGTTCAGGGTGTAACCACTCCAAGCCTTGATTACCATGTAGAAGCAGTGACTATCATTTCACAGAATGATGATTCAAAGATTGAAACGCGAAGGGGAATGGCTCACCTTAACTGGGTTGCTCATTTAGGATTCAAAAAAGCACTCGCTTTAGCTATTTAACCTACCAAGAATAAAAAAAAAAACACATTAAAAATATACCCGAGTTGAACTATGCTTATAAAGGGGGAGAAAATAACCAAGAAGGTAGAACAAAAGATCAAAATAGAGTAAACATGCATTTGTTAGAAAAGTATCCAACCCAACCAACAAAAAAAAGTGATGAAAATAACAGACTTACCTCCCAGTGAAAAGGATGGCTTCAACAGCATGGGGAGTCTTTTATGAGATGTTTTAAACTATCGTGCATCTTGCTGTCCTCGTACTCACCTATTTAGTGTACGAAACTTGGGGATATCCCTTGCTATTGATTTTTAAGGTTGCTTTTGTTATATATAATTCTATTTGGTAAATGTCCAAAAGGGGAAAGTGGGATGGTCCTTACCAGAGGTGTCATTTAAAGTAAAACAATTGTGTTAAGCCTTCTCTTAAAAAGCTCAGATGGTTTGCAATTGAAAAATAGAGTCCATTAGCGTGACATCCCAATCTTTTAAAAACTGGTGACAGCTAGTTTTTGCTTTGTATCTTGTCATTTCTTCCTGGGAATTCAAACACCTCCTGGGTGTTTGAACTTCCCAGGCCTCTGTGAGTGTTCTGAGGCTTTGGCCTCTCTGCCCCTAACTCCTTCCTGGAATGTTAATTCCCAACTTTTCTCACCCAAGGAACTTCTATTTTTCTTCAGAAGCCAGATCCTGACTCTTCCAAAATTTTTGTCTTTTAGATGCATCTCTTCCTGTGCCCATTTAGTAATTTCTAAACATATTGTACATAACAGTATGCATATATAAGGATTTATTTAACATTTTCTCTACTAGGTAGAAAGGTGCCATTTTTTTCTTCTTATAAACACATTACAATAGCTTTGCATATAAATCCCTCTGAGCTTTATTGACACATTTAAAAAATATTTGAGCCCCTAGCCGGTTTGGCTCAGTGAATAGAGCGTCAGCCCAAGGACTGAAGAGTTTCAGGTTATATTCCAGTCAAGGACACTTAACTCAGTCGTAGGCTCAATCTCTGGGCCTGGTCAGGGATTGTGCAAGAGGCAACCAATCAATATATCTTTCTCACATCAATGTTTCTTGCTCTCTCTCTCCTCCTCCCTTCACTCCCTCTAAAAATTAATGGGAAAAAATATCCTTGGGTGAGGATTAGCTCTCTCTCTCCTCCTCCCTTCCACTCCCTCTAAAAATTAATGGGAAAATATATCCTTGGGTGAGGATTAACAAAAAAAAATAAAAAAATATTTTTAAAGTAACTAGATTAAAAAGTTTTAATACTTTCATACCCTTGGTACATATGCCAAGATGCTTTCTATAGAGGTAGAGCCATTTACATGTCTACAGTAACACAACAGTGCTTGTTTTAACAGATTTGCCTCAACTCTGAATCTCATTCTTAAATAAATAAAGAATGAAAAAAAATTGGCTTATGTTGTAAACAAAGGTAAGGTTTATTTTATATAAAAATATAATTTTTTCTCAACTAGTAATTAGGCCAAAGTTAATTTTCTATGACTAATGGCCATCTGTATTCCTTCTTTCATACATGGTCTTTTCTGGTCATTTGTCCATTTCCCACGGGACAGTGTTTATTACTCTATTGTAGCATTCAAACAAAAAAATCTATTGAGTTCTTATGATAGTCCAGATACTTCTCATTGATCATATCTCCTAATAATTTCATGAAGTACTCACTGTTACACCCACTTTAAAGATTAGCAAGTTGAGCATAGAACCATGAAATAATCGCTTAGTCTGGCACAAGAAGGGATGTGGAAGAAATATAAATTCTAGCAGCCTGACCCAAGAACCAACCAGTCAATAGTCAATTTTTGGAAGAGAGTTAATAGGGCAACATTTCAGGATATCTTCACATCTAAGTTGACGCTGGAAGGAAGGAGAGAGGACGGTCTGTGTAAGGGAGGACCTGGATACATGTGAAGGAGTTTGGATTCATGGTTCATCTTACATCTTACATCCCTTTTGTAGATGGAAATGGGGACCCAATGAAAGATTGAAAGTTAAGGATTGATAGAATTAAGTTTGCATCTTAAAGGGATTCCTCTGGTTACAGCATAAACCATGGACTGAAGCGAGGCAACTTGAACATAGAATATAGTTAGAAGACTATGGCAGTAATCTACACAATAGATGGACTAATCTCAGCTCTTGAACATGGAGATTTATGGAAGTGTATGAACTGATGAGTTGGAAAGGAGACAGAATTAGCAGAAATTATCCTATGGGCAAGGATTTTTTCCAGGTTTTTGTTTTTGGCTACTGTATTGATGGACATGCATGTTCTAAGACAGACAATATAGAAAGAGTTGCAGGTTTCAGGATAGGGAGGTGGGGAGAAAGAGATGACAACTTTAGTTTTGGTTTTAATTTTGAGATTCTTGTGAATCATCCAAATGGAAATGTCTTAAAAGAATTTAGCAATGAAGAAATGGTAAAGATTTGGATTTAGGAAAAAGGAGTATGGATTTGAGAACTTTCAGAAGAATACAGGAAGATTTTAAAGAGATACGGAGCTAAATTATGGATCCAGGGATAAAATGGAGGGTGCAAGGAACTACAAGAGGACAAAGTGATATGTTCAGTGTGTTGCTTTATATTAGTCCCCAAGAATCAGAGCTTTAATGGTGCTTAAAAAAATTTAGAAAGAAGTAGTAGTGCTTATTAAGTTTATAGCTACTAACTAGAACAATGAAAGCTCTCATTTTGGTGCCATCATTAATTCCACTTTGACCATGAGCTTTAGATAATTTCAAACTTTCATTTGTAAATGAAAATAAGAATAACAACCTGATATAGAAGACCATTTAAAATAGATCAAATATATCTTAAAACTAACACAAGTCTAGATAATTTCAGAAGCTCTTACTATATTTGATATGGGATCTCTAAAGATAGTATTTCTTTTGCATAACAATGCACATTCATATTTGAAAGGTATTTCACTTTGTACAAACACTTTCAAAGGTATTACATTATTTGACTCTCACAGTCATCTTGTGAGACAAGAGAGTCATTATTATTCTTTCAATTCTTTCAGATGAGAACACTGAAATTGTGGAGGTGAAAGGACTTGTCCAAGATTAAGTCACTATCTAGAAAGTGGTAGATTTGGAAATTTATTTCAAGTGTGTGGGCCACAGATGGAATTGCAATATTTTTAAAATATATTTTATTGATTTTTTTACAGAGAGGAAGGGAGAGGGATAGAGAGTTAGAAACATTGATGAGAGAGAAACATCTATCAGCTGCCTCCTGCACACTCCCTACTGGGATGTGCCTGCAACCAAGGTACATGCCCTTGACTGGAATTGAACCTGGGACCCTCAGTCCGCAGGCCGACGCTCTATCCACTGAGCCAAACCGGTTAGGGCTGGAATTGCAATTTTTACAACTATTCCCTGAAAGGTTGTATTCCAATTAAATGAATTCACTCAATCAGTTAAATTATTCAGATTAACTAATGGAATCAATGTCAGACATGTGCAAGGCATTGTGTAAAGCAGTGGGCAGACATAAAGACAGAGATGCAACATCTCTGGGAACTGATAATTAAGGCATATAAAACAGAAATGCTTCGTCAATTAAGGGATAGTAACAACAATACAAGATGATAGCAATAATACAAGAGATCTTATAATGTGTGGAATGGAGTCATTAGCAAAAACTTCATGGAGGAAGCAGGACTTAATTTAGCTTATAAGATGAGCAGAGAGAAAAATGAAAGCATCTCAGCCCCAAGACACAGGGCAGACAAAGGCCAGGAGAAGGCAAGTTGGAGGCATGCTTGGCAGTCAGTAGACCAGGTTGGCTGGTGTAGATGGTTCATGTAGTGACGCCATATTGAAAAACCTATAAATGTCAAGTGGGCCAGATGTTGGAGAGCCTTAAGATATTGACCTAAGGGAGTCAGTAAAGTTGTGAGTTTTCCCCCTGAATTATTTTATCAGATTATCTTAAAAAATATGTGATCAATTCAGTGGAAGATTTCTGAAATTCCACTGCACTGATTAAGTTGATTAAATTGATCAAGTTTGCTCGTTTTACTACTCACAGTTTTGGAAAACCTTCAGGCTCTGGCAGCAATCAACTGCATTTAAGTAATCAGAATTTTATGCAGAATTTATTTGCTATTTCCTGTTAAATTCCTAAGTTTTCAAAAAAGAATTTAATGAGGATTTTTGGAAACTTTTCATCCGCTAAGGGAGGCGCACCCTTTAAACTTTCGTTGGGACTTTCCTGACAGTTTCCTTGAGTTTAGCTTTTGTTAGACTAATTGAGATCAAGGACTAAACATTGAATATAGCAACTTTTTTTCAGCAAGAGAATGCCGCTGTCAAAGCTGAACATAAAGTCAGAGAGTTTAGCAAGTCTTGAGCATATAGTTACAGATTAGCACCTCCGGCATTGTAAGTCACTTGTTTCAAACAAGCAAGTGAACAAATAAGCAAGCAAGCAAACAAACAAGTAAACAAACAAACACTAGTATTCAAGGAAGCTAAACCTGAGGCCACTTTTAAATGTTATCAAAAGCCCTATCAGAAAAAATATGACAAAAATTACTGTACTTTGAGTGATAACTCTAGTCTTTATTAATGGCTGACAAATTATGTAGCCAGTAGACACATTTGGTTATCTCTTGGAGATATCAGGGATATCACAACATTGAGGATGCCTTAGTATGAGCAGTGGCAAGAAGCTAAAACCTTCTGTACCAACATGATTATGTAATGCTCAAGATGTGCCAAAAACTGCTAATCCTGAAGAATGAGTTCTGAGCAGTGAAAAGGAAAATGCGTTATCTGCACTAGGCTCTGGGACATGCACTGGGAGACACATTTCATGGACCCATCGGAGCTCTGTGGTGAGTAGCACTTCTGTGAAGGGAGAATGCTGTCCCACTAGACAAAGTTTTCACTATCATTTGGTGAAACTGAGTCAGGTGTTATTTGCAAGTGAAGTGAGTAAAAGAGGCATAAACAGCCAACTCTTCTGATTCCATGGAAGAGGTAATTTTCATGTCCAGGACATATGTGGACTCTTAAGAAGCATCAACTTCATTCTGCTCCAACAGGAGGTGGATTTGATATGGGATCTCTAAAGGTAGTATTTCTTTTGCGTAACAATGAACATTCATATTTGAAAGGTATTTCACTTTGCACAAACACTTTCAAAGGTATTACATCATTTGACTCTCACAGTCATCTTGTGAGACAAGGGAGTCATTATTATTCTTTCAATTCTTTCATATGAGAAATTGGGGACTTTTCCCCTTAAAACATTACCCTATTTTTAAAAAACAGATCTGGGTCATATCATATGGGGCAATAAAGACATTTTTGACTTCCGTTACATAAGCAATCTTGAACTATCATTGGCAGCAGTAATTCTGAATCAAGACATATATTTCTTCATATGTTAAAAATATAATTGATCTTTATTGCCTCTGAGGATATCTTCTAAACACAATTTTAATTGTTTATGACTCTGAACCTTTAGTGTCTGAGCTCTAGGGTTTTGGTGGTTGGGTGTGTTTACTCTCAGAAGCTTGCTCTTTGTTACTATGCTTCCAACAGCAGGGTTATCTTAGATACAGTTAGACCTGGCAAAAGAATAAGTAAGTAAGTAAGTAAATACATCAATCAATCAATCAATCAATTAATCAATCAATCACATCTAGAGCCAGATCTATGGGATGCTTATTTGTAATCTCCAACTTAGTTCTGTTCTTAAGTGATTTAGCCATGGACACATAATTTGTTAGGGCAGAAGTTGGTAAAAACCAGAGGTCCTCTACCCAGCCAGTGTGGCTCAGTGATTGAGCATCGACCCGATGCACCAAGAGATCGCTGGTTCGATTCCCAGTCAGGGCACATGCCCACGTTTTGGGATTACTCTCAAGTGAGGGGTGTTTAAGAGGCAGCTAGTTGATGTTTCTCTCTCATTGATGTTTCTATCTCTCTCTCCCTCTCCCTTCCTTTCTCTAAAATTAAAAAAACATATAAAATAATAAAAACAGAGGTCCTCTCATTTCTATCCTTATATTTTCCCCCTTTTATCATGCTCTCAATTTTATTCTTTATATGTATTCTCTATTAAGTAAATCTACTACATTTTATTTTTATCTCCTCTTTAGGAACATAAAGTTTGTCCATGTTCCAAATTGATTTCCCTTTATGAAACTTGGTTGTATGGAAACTCCCATCAACTTTCTTAGGTTTAGTATAAAAGTTGAAAGATCTTGGTGCTTGATTTTAAATTAAAATAATGGAGTCATAAAAGAAATTTAAAAAATGTCTGGGAACAGACTGACAGCTGTCAGATGGGAGGGGGATATCAGCAGGACTGGATGAAAGAAGGTGAAGAGATTACCCAAAGAACATGTATGCACAACCCATAGACACAGACAACAGTGAGGTGATGACCAGAAGGAAGGGGAGCATGGGCTGGGTGAAGGTGGGTAAAGATGAGGAGGGTGGGGGACATCTGTAATAGTGTCAACAATAAAAGTAAACTTTAAAAAACACACAAGAAAGACATTCAGAGAAAAGGGGGGACAAAAGAACATGTATGAACATATAGTGGAATAGCATTCAGCCTTATAAAAGGAAATTCCACCATTTCTGAAAACACGGGTAAACCTGGAGGACATTAGCTAAGTGAAATAAGCCAGACACAGAAAGACAAATACTACATGATATCATTTATATAAGAAATCTAAAATAGTCAAACTCATAGAAACAGAGATTAGAGCGGTGGTTGCTAGGGGCTGGAGGAGGGAGAAATGGTGAGTTATTAGTCAAAGTATACAAAGTTTTAGATATACAAGATAAATATGAAGGCACTTGTATGCGTGCATATAAGCATAACCAATGTACACAGACACTGAGGGGGGAGGGGAGAGTGAGGGCATGTGCTGGAGGGTGGAAATGGCCGGGGAGAGGTCAATGGGGGAAAAAGGAGACATATGTAATACTTTAAACAATAAAGAATTTAAATGAAAAAAGATAAATATGTCCTATAGATCTACTGTATAACATAGATTCTATAGTTAACAATGTTGTATTGTGTGCTCAAAAATTTGCTGAGGCAGATCTTATGCCACATGTTCTTATCACCAATAATAATAATAATAATAAAGCCAAGAAGAAACTTGTATGCCAATCATACTTCAACAATGTGATTTCAAAAAACCACACCGAAAACTTTATGGGAAAATCTCTTTGCTCATTTTCTTCACAATTTTTATTCCAATAATCATCTGAAATCAATGCTTTAAGAAGAGTACAGGAAGATTAAAAAGGGAAATGCCATTTTAACAATTCAATAGTGAATATTATTACTTTGTGGAATGATACTGTTTGTTACCCTCCCAACACCGATTCCCTGTATTCCTTCATAGAGACCCTAATTATTTCTGTGTCCACCCTTCCCTCAGGGGACAAAGAAGCAGTTAACTCCACTCTCCACTGTTGGATCCACTGCTTAATCTGAGGCAATGAGTTCCAGCATTTCTCTGCTTCCTCTTATTGGCCCTGGGGTAAGCTCTGATTGGAATTGGCTCCAAAGACCGAGGGAAGGATAGATAGTCATTGTTAATATCTTGGTCCTTGTGGACATGGACAAGATAGTTTGTAGCTCCATTTTCCACTGACAGCCATCTGAAGATTACAGGGTGACCACCCTTAAGACCAAGCATGGTGCTGAGGATGGCAGGAGGAGAGAGAACTTTTTTTTTTTAACATTTCTGTGCTGCTGACCATACTGTGCCTAGAACCCTCTTTTCACTCTCTGGACTTCCGGTTACATGAAACGATAAATATCCTTGCCATTTTGTGACAGGGCTTTCTATTAGCTTCTGCTGAAAACATTGTAACAGATATTCTGCTGATGCTAGAAGAGGAACAAGAAAGCTGTGTTCACTGGTAATCCTTTCTCTCCTATGTTTTCAATTGAAATATGCAGCTCATGTACTATCTTAACTACATTAACAAAAATTAGAGCGGCAAAGCATTGTTCTGAAGGCAGCAGCTTCGGTGCCAGTCCTAATCCTAATACATTTTTGTTCAGTGTGGCATTGGACAAACTGCTTAACATCACCAGCTTTTCTCCTCTTTTAAATGGGCATAACAATACCTGCCCCATCTACCTCACAATGTTTCTGTGAAAATAAAATAATGTCAGGAGACTACTTTGAAGACTACTGATGCTTGCAGTATTTTAAATGTCAGTCACCCACTCCCAAGGGCAGGCTGTTTAATTAAACATGTTATCTAACTAAATCCTCATCAAAAAGTATTGCAGGTAAGTGATGGTATTCCTGATATACAGGTGGAGGAAGTTGAGCATCAGAAAGCCTACATAATGTACCCAAAGCCACAGTGAGGATTTCCAATCCAAATTTGACTGACTCCAAACCTATGCTTCACCCATTATTCATCCTACATGATGTGATGAGCCTAGGGTTGGGGAAGACCCACTAAAATCCTAGATACAATTAGATTGGGCATCAGGATTCACTAAGGCATCTTAAGCACACCCTCTACACCAGGAATTGTGCTCCTTCCATGATCTCACACTCTGCAATGGCCCTGGAAAGTAAGGCATTATTATTCACATTTTATAGATGCCACAATGATGTACAGAGAAGTGAAAATGTTTTGCCTCAAGTGGCCTAATTGGCAAGTGGCAGAGGCAGGATAGAAATCTTACCTGAGGTCTCTGTTTGTCCCAATTCCTGAGCCCAGGACCTTCTAGGTTGAAAAAGAGGCAGGGGATGTGGGGCCTAGGGAAGAAGTTACTAGTGAGCAGGTGGGCAGGAGTTTGAAGTCAGCTTACACTGAAGGCATCGCTGTAGTCAGTGCTGATTACCTGGCCCAATACTCACTCTGTGTCCACCTTTCCTTTGGGAGACAAAAAAAGTTCTGGATACCCTCCCACACCCAGTGTGGTGCTAGGCTGTCAGATGGGAGGGGGATATCAGCAGGACTGGATGAAAGAAGGTGAAGAGATTACCCAAAGAACATGTATGCACAACCCATAGACACAGACAACAGTGAGGTGATGACCAGAAGGAAGGGGAGCATGGGCTGGGTGAAGGTGGGTAAAGATGAGGAGGGTGGGGGACATCTGTAATAGTGTCAACAATAAAAGTAAACTTTAAAAAACACACAAGAAAGACATTCAGAGAAAAGGGGGGACAAAAGAACATGTATGAACATATAGTGGAATAGCATTCAGCCTTAAAAAAGGAAATTCCACCATTTGTGAAAACACGGGTAAACCTGGAGGACATTAGCTAAGTGAAATAAGCCAGACACAGAAAGACAAATACTACATGATATCATTTATATAAGAAATCTAAAATAGTCAAACTCATAGAAGCAGAGACTAGAGCAGTACTTGCTAGGGGCTGGAGGAGGGAGAAATGGTGAGTTATTAGTCAAAGTATACAAATTTTTAGATATACAAGATAAATATGAAAGCACTTGTATGCGTGCATATAAGCATAACCAGTGTACACAGACACTGTGGGGGAGGGGAGAGTGAGGGCATGTGCTGGAGGGTGGAAATGGCCGGGGAGAGGTCAATGGGGGAAAAAGGAGACATCTGTAATACTTTAAACAATAAAGAATTTAAATGAAAAAAGATAAATATGTCCTAGAGATCTACTGTATAACATAGATTCTATAGTTAACAATGTTGTATTGTGTGCTCAAAAATTTGCTGAGGCAGATCTTATGCCACATGTTCTTATCGCCAATAATAATAATAATAATAAAGCCAAGAAGAAACTTGTATGCCAATCATACTTCAACAATGTGATTTCAAAAAACCACACCGAAAACTTTATGGGAAAATCTCTTTGCTCATTTTCTTCACAATTTTTATTCCAATAATCATCTGAAATCAATGCTTTAAGAAGAGTACAGGAAGATTAAAAAGGGAAATGCCATTTTAACAATTCAATAGTGATTATTATTACTTTGTGGAATGATACTGTTTGTTACCCTCCCAACACCCATTCCCTGTATTCCTTCATAGAGACCCTAATTATTTCTGTGTCCACCCTTCCCTCAGGGGACAAAGAAGCAGCTAACTCCACTCTCCACTGTTGGATCCACTGCTTAATCTGAGGCAATGAGTTCCAGCATTTCTCTGCTTCCTCTTATTGGCCCTGGGGTAAGCTCTGATTGGAATTGGCTCCAAAGACCGAGGGAAGGATAGATAGTCATTGTTAATATCTTGGTCCTTGTGGACATGGACAAGATAGTTTGTAGCTCCATTTTCCACTGACAGCCATCTGAAGATTACAGGGTGACCACCCTTAAGACCAAGCATGGTGCTGAGGATGGCAGGAGGAGAGAGAACTTTTTTTTTTTTTAACATTTCTGTGCTGCTGACCATACTGTGCCTAGAACCCTCCTTTCACTCTCTGGACTTCCGGTTACGTGAAACGATAAATATCCTTGCCATTTTGTGCCGGGGCTTTCTATTAGCTTCTGCTGAACACATTGTAACAGATATTCTGCTGATGCTAGAAGAGGAACAAGAAAGCTGTGTTCACTGGTAATCCTTTCTCCCCTATGTTTTCAATTGAAATATGCAGCTCATGTACTAGCTTAACTACATTAACAAAAATTAGAGCGGCAAAGCATTGTTCTGAAGGCAGCAGCTTCGGTGCCAGTCCTAATCCTAATACATTTTTGTTCAGTGTGGCATTGGACAAACTGCTTAACATCACCAGCTTTTCTCCTCTTTTAAATGGGCATAACAATACCTGCCCCATCTACCTCACAATGTTTCTGTGAAAATAAAATAATGTCAGGAGACTACTTTGAAGACTACTGATGCTTGCAGTATTTTAAATGTCAGTCACCCACTCCCAAGGGCAGGCTGTTTAATTAAACATGTTATCTAACTAAATCCTCATCAAAAAGTATTGCAGGTAAGTGATGTTATTCCTGATATATACATGGAGGAAGCTGAGCATGAGAAAGCCTACATAATGTACCCAAAGCCACACTGAGGAATTCCAATCCAAATCTGACTGACTCCAAACCTATGCTTCACCCATTATTCATCCTACATGATGTGATGAGCCTAGGGTTGGGGAAGACCCACTAAAATCCTAGATACAATTAGATTGGGCATCAGGATTCACTAAGGCATCTTAAGCACACCCTCTACACCAGGAATTGTGCTCCTTCCATGATCTCACACTCTGCAATGGCCCTGGGAAGTAAGGCATTATTATTCACATTTTATAGATGCCACAATGATGTACAGAGAAGTGAAAATGTTTTGCCTCAAGTGGCCTAATTGGCAAGTGGCAGAGGCAGGATAGAAATCTTACCTGAGGTCTCTGTTTGTCCCAATTCCTGAGCCCAGGACCTTCTAGGTTGAAAAAGAGGCAGGGGATGTGGGGCCTAGGGAAGAAGTTACTAGTGAGCAGGTGGGCAGGAGTTTGAAGTCAGCTTACACTGAAGGCATCGCTGTAGTCAGTGCTGATTACCTGGCCCAATACTCACTCTGTGTCCACCTTTCCTTTGGGAGACAAAAAAAGTTCTGGATACCCTCCCACACCCAGTGTGGTGCTAGTGATGCCAAGTCAGGAGAGACGGAAGCAGGCCACCAAGTTAAGCAATAACCAGTGACATTTTGAGCATAAAAACTTACCAGAAAACTGATAATCCTCCAGACTAACCATGCTAATAATTTTTGATAGTGATAGAAATTTCCAGAATTAGAAACTGCCTTGAGCAGTGTACTAAATGTAATTCAAAGATTTTTAATGACATGGCATCATGGTAGTGTACACAGACTGCATTCTGTGTTCAGAATTATTTACTCTCCTTTTAAAAAATTTTTAGTTTCCTCACTTTTTTTTTACATATGTTTTTATTGCTTTCAGAGAGAGAAAGGGAGAGAGAGATAAAGAAACATCAATGATGAGAGAGAATCATCGATCGGCTGCCTCCTGCACGCTCCCTACTAATGATCGAGCCTGCAAGGAATGGAACTGTAACCTCCTGATTCATAGGTCAATGCTCAACTACTGAGCCACACCAACCAGGTTTATTTAATCTCTCAATGTTAGATGCTTTGTAATCAATCTTGCTTACAAAGTGATTTTCTTTCAACATTTTTTTCTCCTTCCTAATTTGAGCATGCAATTTCCTGTAGTCTGAGAAATAGGATAAGCAAAGTATGTAGAGTTGCATGGAAAATAGGAATCAGTAAAGCTTTATTTAATCTCTTAATGTTAGATGCTTTGCAATCACTCTTGCTTACAAAGTGATTTTCTTTCAACATTTTTTTTCTCCTTCCTAATTTGAGCATGCAATTCTCTGTAGTCTGAGAAATAGGATAAACAAGGTATGTAGAGTTGCATGGAAAATAGGAATCAGTAAAGCCAGAAGGCCCGCAAGCAGCATGGGAATGAGCTTTGGTGAATAAGAACTGAGGAGGGCTCCTTGCGGCCACAGAGATTTTGGGAGATCGGGTTATTGGCTGTGTCCATACGATGCTTTTCCTGAAGATAGAAAGGCTTAATGAGGTCACCTACTCTGACCCTTTCTCAAGAGGAAACTGTGACTCAGAACTAATAACAGTGGCTAGCTAGTATTTGTTGAGGATTTTTGATGGTCCAAACAATATTTTACACTTATTATCTCATTTGCCCTTTGCCACAGCCCTATGAACCAGAAACTATTATTATCCTTCTATAACAGATAAGAATGCAGAAGTACAAGAGGTTGAGTAACTTGCCCAAAGTTACACAGCTATTAAGTGGTTGAGAAAGGATTCAAATCAACACAACTTGGCCAAGAGGGGCCCTTGTAACCACCATGGGGCGACTTGAAGTGACTTGCCTGAGGTCAATCAGGAAATCAGTGAAGGGCAGAGATTAGAATTCAGGTCTTCTGATTACCAGCCCAAGGCACTGTAAATTGTGCCCTGATGCCTAAGTCCAGTGTAATTACTACACACACACACACACACACACACACACACACACACACACACACATTCATTCTGGCTTATAAACTTTTCTGAAGTTATATTTCACATCACCTTATAATAATTTTTAATATGTGTCAGGCTGGGATGGGGACTTGGACTCTTATGCAGAATTATTCTGAGGATAGTAATCAGTAAATATTTTAGAAAAACATATCTGGAAAAACCATCCTGAGTATCTATATATATAAAAGGCTAAATGACTGACTGCCATCCAACCGTCTGACCAACCGACCTGCCAGTACATATGATGTGCACTGGCAATTTAAAAATACACATTGATTCGTGCATGTACGATATTTATCCCTGTCTGACACTGGCCTCCCATTTAAATTAATTCGAAGACAGTTTCCCGTGATGTCAGCATTTGCTATGACTATTAATAAATCACAAAGACAAACTCTAGACAAAGTAGGAATATTCCTACCTGAACCCATTTTCAGACACGATCAGTTATACATTGCTTTCTCTTGAGTTCGAGGATCGTGTGACATTAATGTTAAAGTTGTAAATACTTCATTGCAAGGAAAATTAGTCAAGCACTCTGAAAGTGTTTTTACTCTTAATGTGGTATACAGGGAGATATTCTAATAAGTTTAATCAATTTATCAGCCATTGTTTTTATCAATGTTGCTTTTATATCATGTCTTTGTTGTTTTTATATAATGTCTTTGTTGTTGTTATATCATGCTGTTATTGTTTATTTATTAATCAATTTATATATTATTTTCATATACATTTTGCTAATTTTCTTTCATCTCTAACACTTCTATTATAGAGAAAGGGTGAATAGTGATATTAAAATATTTCTTCTAATAAATTTCCTTTCAATGTCTACGGATCCATGCACCAGGCCACTAGTTAGTTTCATAATGGGAGACCAAACTCAGCCTGTAAAAGTTTTCATTAAGTTAGAAAGTTCAAATATTTTTAAGAAGAGATTTTTAGCCCAAAGTTAATAAATGGCTATTTAAGCCATTCCAATCTTTCCCAAAACTTTGTGATAGGAGGTCTCTCAAGACCTTATTTCTTCTTATCAAATTTTTAAAAAGTAAAGGTAGTGTTCAGAATGTCTGCCTTTTCTGAGATTACCAGCAGTTGTCCTAAGTATCTTCAGGTTTATTGTGCCAAGTTATGCTTATTTTTAAAAGTGACTGGCAGTAAACCACCATTCACATTTCTCCAGTAGCTTTTATTAATAGTTCAGAAGGTATCTACTGCATAGAGAAATTGTTGCTCTTGATGAAAATTGCATTTAAGTTACCAACTTTGCAAGGTTTTATTACTTTATCAAATCAATATGTTTGAGTAGTTTCATGCATATTTATTTAACCTTCATTAATAGTGTTATAATTTTGAAAAGATTTCCAGTAGAACATTTCTTTGGTCAAGTTTAGAATGTATACCAGATTCATGTGCTTGATATTTTGGATCTCAAATATAATTGTTTATGTTAGAAAATGCTAGCGTGGCAGAAGAAATAATAGCAGTTTTGAAAAGAAGTCAGTGAAACCTCTAGTAAGAACCTAGTAAATTAATGCATACATTCCTCCTTTTGGGCTTATGGGCTGACATATATTATGCATCACAGGAGGGAGATGGAAAGATTTCTTTCTGTCTTCCTCAAGGACTGTCTTAAGTGGTAACTCCTGTGGACCTAGTGGTATGCTCTCATCATCACTTCATAAGTGCAAGAAAGTGGCCAATTAAATGTGACTGCGAGTAGCAAAGAGCAGGCCGAGCCACAGAGGTATCAGAGAACAGGTCCTTGGCTATTTCAATTCTCATCCATCCTCCTTTTCCTTTTTTCTTCTTTCCCCTCCTTTCCGCCTTGCCCAGTCCACATTTATATTCATACTCAGTTCAACAGTACATTAGGGGCTGGTCCTTAAACAGGAATAGTGTCCTTTTGAATCAATTTGCATTTATTCCCACAGGCCCCCATAGACAGGCATGCTCATACAAACACACATGGAGATGCACATGCACACAAGCACACAAGCATAGAGACAGAAACTGAACCACATTGTACAGATATACACAAACACATTCAGACACCACTTACAAAGACATACTCAGAAATGCACACATACATATAGACAGACACACCCAGACACATACGGAGATGGACACACATATTTAGACACATGCATATATGGAGTCAGAAATACACAAATAAAGACAAAGACACAGCTGCATGTGTAGGCTCTTCTTAGTAAACCAATGATTACAACTACTTCAGTGAAACTTCTTTCCCTCAGTGTGGGAAGTAGTAGTGGTAGCCGGAAATTAGGATGTATGAGTTAGGCTAGGTGTAACCTTCTACCATTTGCACTGTAATTATCTTCACACGTCACAGTATGAGAAACACCTCCTTGGATTGCTCCTGAAGCCAGTGGCCTCTATGACCACCAGAAGCAGGACTCGCACTGTGTTTCAGCGCAGAGTGGGAAAGCCACGGCCGGAGCAAGGGGACAAAGACGTGCAAACATGCAGTTGGCCCCACCCCGCCTCTTTCTGTGAAATCTGGAGCCATAGTCCTTCGCATTTTTGGACTGCCTGCTCTGAAGGGAAGAGAGGCAGAGACAATCAAACTGAGGAGAATATGAAGTAGAAACAGGCCCTGATCGTTCCCAGACACGTGGAGTTAAGTTTCTGAATCATAAATGTATTTGGATGCGCCTTATCTAATTACAATTACACAGCTGTAACTTTCTTCTTTCAGTCAGCATGCCTATCTGAGTTTCCATCTCTGTATCGCTCTAACAGATCTTTCTGAAACAACTTTCACCATCTTATGGAAGTACTTCCTTTCAAAGCTGATTGTTAAGTCCAGGGAGTTCTAGCTTATGTATTCCCTATTTCCCAATTGAAGTTCTGTCCAAGATACTGTTTCCTAGCATTGTGGTGTGTTTTGACGAGTTGAGTGGGAACATTCATTTGCTTTCTGAAGTGACAGTGGACATGTAAGTGCAAAGTAGATCTGATAGTGAGGAGGAAGGAGAAAATCCAATAATAGATATAAATAGTAGCTACCTCTTCTTTTTTTCTTCTTCTTTTTTTTGTCAACAGGTTGTAGCTACTTTTTATTGATCATCAATTGTGTATTGGCCTCTATGCCAGGGGCTTTGCATATTATTTTATTCCTCACAACACTTCAAGGCAGGAGGTTGTTATTTACATTATATGGATGAGGAAACTGAGACTCCATGCTTATTGGATATTTGTTCATAGGAGGTTTTAGATGTAAAACATTTGAATGGGTTTTCAGGGGTGGGCAAACTTTTTGACTCAAGGGCCACAATGGGTTCTTAAACTGGACTGGAGGGCCGGAACAAATTCATAGGAGGTTTTAGATGTAAAAAATTTGAATGGGTTTAGATTCTCAGAATATCATGGGTCTAGGAAATCACTTCTCAACTTATTTGTGATTTTTTATATGACTCTTTTATGTTTAGAATTTTTGCCTGGATCAGAATTTACAAATGTTCTGACTGCAATACAGCTTTGCTAAGCAATGTTCCTACACTCTTTACAGTGGAACGGCAGAAGTTAAGAGGGTATATTTGGAGTCAAACTGCCTGGATTTGAATTCTGACTATGCCACTTATCTGCTGTGAGACCTTGGGCAAGTCGTTTAACTTTGTTGTACTCTAATTTTCTGGTCTACAAAATGGGTTGATCACAGCACCCACCTCATTGAATCGTGCTGAGGATTGGATGAGGTGATCTGGGCAACACTCTCAGAACTGTGCTTGAAATGTTTTAGCAACATGTTAATGTCAGTTATTATTATTATTATTTTATTTTAGTCACAATTTTGGTTCTTCATTTCCTTACAAGTTACTGGCATGTCCCTTCTTCAAATGTAAATGTGAAGGCAAAAAAATTAATACATGTCTCAAAGAACTGAATGCCCACTCGAGAACATAGCCCAAACAGCATCTTCATTATGTGAAGAAGGACTACAGAGAGTTTGTGGTCCTATGGGGCCCCTCAATCTCAGACATATCTGATTAGCTAGATTATCTGGTTGAGCTTCTGAGAGTAGTGGAAGCAATAGGAGTGTTCAGGGCCATTTCATTGCTTTTGTTAAATGGAATAAAACTTGACTAATAGCCTATGACAATAAGTCAGTCAAACTGAGACTTGACTAAGAGACTGGTCATAGTAATGTAGCAAGAAAAACGAGCAAGACATTTGAATGGCAATGTTGTGTGGGTGGGAGGCTTGTTTTTAAGTAACTGATGTTATAACTTTATTGCACTATTATTTCAGTCAAGAGAAATATTTGTGTAACAAGCTAAGACAGCACTCTAAAACAATATATGCTTACTGTTTTTTCCCCCTCTATTACTTTCACCCCCTTTCCTTTCTTTCCTCAGGTCTTCCCTCCTTTCCTCGCTCCTGCTCCCTCCCCCATTTTTTTTTTCTTGTTGAAAGTCAGCTCTTCTACATTTGTGATAGCCATTGAAACAACCTTGGTAACCTATGTATTATAGGCCATTGCAAAAGTGTAGGTTTGTTTCTATCTGCCACAGAGTTAAAGAGACATTCCTGTCAGCGCTGAATCGTAAAAAAAAATGTACGGTGGGTAAATTGTCTGAACACATTAAATCAATGCTAGTAACAAGTATAGAATTGCGGAGAAAGTTTGGGCTAAAACAGCTAGACATAACAAAGGAACTTTAAAAAAATGACAAGTTGACTGTAGTCTTCACTTCTTCATGAACTTTGTTTTTGTGAATCTGTACTGACTTGTTGCAACCACCATTACTGTAATACGGGAATGGTAGACAAAGGAAAACAGAGCATGATTATTCAGTGTGCTCAGGGATTTCTTAAACACCCCTGCCTTCTCCTCAGGATAGAAGTCAGCAAATTCAACCCCGAACATTTTCACAGGAAAGGAATAAAACAAATTAAAAACCTAACAAGGAGAAAAATACCACTTAACGTGTGTTTTTATTGCCACTTCCTCTCTGATGATGGGTTCACCTCACAGCTTTGCATTGGTTAGAGAGTATTTTAAATGAATTAGGGAGAGTCAGGAACAATGAGATGTCAGGGTAAATTCTTAATATCAGAAATAATTATTGTCCTACCTTCAACTGTTTACAATCCATAATTTATTTCTTTCCCAGTCATCTTAAGAGCCTGTGATCTTATTTTTCTCAGAAATCCTGAAGGATGTACTTATTGCTATAGTTATACTTAAGTTGTATACCTTTCATGTAACCCTTTTTTTTGGCAAAGATATTCCTAGTTTAAATCTTGTCTACTCACAGAGATTATAAACTCCTTGAAGGCCAGACCATATCTTTTACTGATTTTTATCCTTGTGCTAGTCTCCTATATACAATCATAGGTTCTCAATAGGTAGTTGATGTCTGAGTGATAGTAGATAGGCAGACCCTCTTTTCCATGCATCTTTGTACAACAACATCAGGACAGATGTCTATTTTCCAGGAGCTGTGTGGTTGGCATTTACTGGACTTTTCTGTTGTCCACTAAAGGAGAACAAGATGCCAGCTCCCCTGTCTGATCCAACCTTCCCCTGTCCTAGACATGCAATGTTCCCATACACAGAACTAATCACAATTGGAGCAATTCCAAGTTTGTTTCCCTCAGGAGTCCAGGAGAAATTACGCTCTTGTCTATAAATTTTCAATGGATTTACAACTTTGCCTTGCTTATGCTGGTGGCTTGGTAGGGGTGGGGAATAAGGACATGAGAATGGATGAAGAATAAGCTCTTTCGGTTGCTATCTGATCTCCTCCCCACTTTCCTGCAGCCAAATCCAGGGAAGTGAAAAAGAGGCAGACAGAACTTGAGGGTTAAACCTTATTTTCACAACAAACGAGGCTCTCTGAAGGTCTCAAAGTGTTGTCTCTGTCTATAGAAAAGAAAAAAAAAGTGGAGAGGCAGCTACATCTCCTTTTAATCTCCACTTGGAAATAGAATTAAAGTACTATCACTGACTTCAACCTATGAATATCATCTGAACAATTTTCCAGACTCTCGCTTTTTAATTTGAAAGCCAATCTTTTAGTGGGAATGTTCAATCACAACATACAGGTAACAAATAAGCAAACAGACAAGGTTGAATTTATCACGGAGTGTTCAGGTCATCTGCTAACCGTTCCAGGTATCTGATTCCAAAGCAAACATATCATATAGCTATTAGGATTCCCTAGAGGCATTTAAGCGAAGTGAAAGGGCAAGCAATGATCTGTGCACAGATTGCCACTGCAGTCAAAGTCACTAAAATTTCTGGAGGTGGAAATTTCATTTGGCTACTTTTGCATTAAATTATTCATTAGGGTTTTTTTTTTCTTTGTGAAATTTTATGGAGGTGACAATTATTTAACTGGATTTACAGATAAAACTAATAATTACAGTAATTACTACTGTCTTCCTGATTGCCACTGGGTCTTGTTTTTTCTGGGATAGTGTCCAGCCTCACGGATCTGAAATGAGTCTCTTCCAGCTCCTGTGAGTACCTCAGTTTCTTTGTACCAGGGTGATATGAAGTTATTGGTTTATTGAATATTAGCATTTTTGATACATCAAAACAGAATTACTGCTAGTGGTGATAGCAATTTATTCAAAAGAATTATCTAATTCTCTGGAAAAATACCTAGAATATTAACTGCATTATGAGGTGAAAGCTTGTTCATCTACACCCCAGTAGGTAAACTTTGTGTGTATTTGGTGGATATAGGGAGTGGAAAGGGACATTTGACCTATAAGAGGTATTACGTTAGAAGAGCTTGTATAACCTAAAGTTTGTATGACCCATCCTTTTTTCCCCCTTGTTTGTTATGTAGACTAGTGCATAGGCAACCTGGATAATTTTGCATTTTATACAGAAAAAAATCAGAATTATTAATCATTGTGGTGTGTGCTATAGTTGGGTACAGTTTTCTTAGTCAAAACGTGAAACAAAAACCATTTTCTTATGCTATATTTATTGAAAATTTTTTGGCTTTATAAGTATATTATTTCCAATACAGAAGTAATAGTCCAGAAAATAAAGCACTATATTTTATGACTATACTATCCCATCTCGCTCAGAGCATCATTTATCTTTAGAATATCTTGGGTGTCTACAGGAATATCTGTATACATACACATTTTCCTTAGGCTCACATCTAGATGACATATTAAATTCATGGCACCAGGTAGATTTTAATGAAATACCAAGTAGCAACTGGATAATTACTGGTAGATATCCTTATATGATTGAATAATTTTTATTTCATTTACTTAACAATTTTTTACTGCTATATTTGAGATTCGTTTGTTACAGTTTGCATGCTGTTCCTTCCCTAAAGCTTTAGCGCCAGTGTTTACAAATGTTTACATTTGTGTGTTTGTGTATGTTCAAGCTAGACACCAGCTACTGATTATTGTGCTATCTCTAAATCTATACACCAGACCTCAGGAAGTCTCTAAGAAAATACATGCTTGTGCTTCTTAGGGGAATATAATAAAGAACTCTCTCTACAATTCTTGGGCATTTTGGTATTTTTTTTTCAACATCAAATCCATTCCAATTAAGTTGGATTCCCCAAATTTGCTTGATCATAAGCAGTACCCGGGATGCTTTAAAAAACTGCATGTATTCAGGACTCTCCATTAGAGATTTTGATTCCTTAACTGTAGGACTGTGCTCAGGTGTGTGTATTTTTAACAATCTCATCCTATGAGATTCTTAGGCTTACACAGGTTTGAAAACTGCTACTGAATGAACACTAAAGTCAGTATATGCTCAGAAATAAGGTGTTTGTGCAGAATTGAGCTGATTGAGTTAGCTTAAGTAATTTTTAAGTTAAAAAGTTAAACATTCTACCTATGTTATAAAATTGGGGGAATTTTTTTTTCCTTTTGGCATTTGCAAAACCGTAACTTCCTAGAGGGCTATCCAATGACTGACTGTATCAGGATCTCTAAGACCATGTACCCCTGATTCTCCTTAAAGTTACTAAAGACGAAACAATCTCAGACTTGTGGCTAAAATGACTGAATTCACTCAGTCACCGCCTCATGGTCCAGGTACCTGGCAGAAACAGATTCACAGGACATTTTCAATGTCATCTGATAGCATTCAGACTCAGTTTATCATTGAGCTCATGGACACGATCTAGGAGATTAGTTTGCAAAGGTTTTAATCACCTGTGAAAATTCAGAATTATGATGGCGAAGGGTGGAAATGACTCTGCCTTCACGGGCGACCCCGTGAATGTTGAACTGCTGTTCTTCACTCTCCTTGGCACTCTCTTGTGAAACAATGGCCAAGCTTGTTTTTCTTGCCCGAGTTCACCACAGCCTAGCCCACGTGGACAGAGACTAAACCGACTTCCTTAAAGCACACACAAAAAAGTCTGGATGTTTTTCCTTCAATTTTCGCAATTTTATTAGTCTTTAATAAGCATTTCCTCAGAGCTTGGCGGTTTCTGAAAGTTTTAAAATCATTTTTACTAGCGACTTCCGAGGCACACCTGTGTGGTAAGTCTGTGTTTTCAGCCATGTTTTCACAGGACATGTGTGACCCAAAATACAAACAGGCTCTAAACCACAGGGAGAGAAAGGGAGGACTTGCCTGCTTGCTCCCGTCCAGCATTATGTAAGCTGTGTAAGTGATGTGGTTCCGGTGCGCAGGTGCTTTAGTTTCATTGTCTCCGTAAAGAAGGCTTCCTCATAAATATGATTTTCGGTAAGTTTGGGAAGGCAACTTCTCCAGCTGAGTAAAAATGAAGGCATAGCTTAAAAACAAAACTAAACAACCACGACAATCTTTTAAAACAACTACTCTGTAGTTCTAGTTGTTGGGAATAAATTCAGCAATGGGAGTTGTCTGTTCAGACATATGACAAATTAGTATAATGATATAATGACTCGTGTACATTTTCTTCTTTGCACAGAGGGTATTTAATGGACTGCAATGTAAGCTTATGATTAAGATCTAAGACATTTTATTAATAACTTTCTGATTCTTCACCCCACTCCTAGAGGCAGTTCTTTCCATTCGGCCTCTTGGAGCTCACACAGAAACTAAGAATCACAATTCCAAATGAGGTTAGAATATTTCATCATTTAACCCTTCTCTATCTCAAAACCTTCTCCAATCACGTATTCATGTCATTTTATTGGGCGTTTGAAAACTTACATTTAAAGACCTAATAATCCCCTCTATTCTTTCTTCTCTTTTACCAGACTTCAGATACATAACTGTGAGGAAATGAAGCTATTAATACCAAATGAATAAAGAACATATGCATATAATGTAGCTTTGCTAGTAAAATTTATAAGCTTATAAAAGCATACATTCGTCTCCCCTCCAATCAACATTTAAATTAATTGGTAGCAATTCCTTGCTCATTAAAAAATATTTTCAATAGGAAGCAATATTTTGAAAAATGGAAGGGAAGGCTCAAGTCACAAAGAGATTTGTTAAATTATTTTTATTTTTATACAGTTATATTTCTACTTTATTTTTATGCTTATTATTATTATTTTTTAATGAAATTGTAGTGTGATTTTTGTGACATTAAAAGTTGAATTTATTTCTGCCTTTGTTGGACTGAATTTAAAGTTGCTTCTTATACTTTAAATTTTATATGTAAAGTAATAAAACATCTAGTCTAGCAAATGTCAGCCTAAGTGAATAAAAAATTCTCCAATATAAGGAATTGATGAAAATAGAAAATATGTATTTATAGTGCCATCTTAATTTAGAATATTGACTTCTTTTATCAAAGCAAAAATAAAAATTTATATTTAGAAAAATATATTTTCTCTTTTCCTTTTCACTGAGCCCAAGGATCAAAAGCAAGCAAAACATATTTCTGAGACACATAAAATTATGTGTATGTGTCTATACTTTTATATAAAGGTAAATATATGATATAATAGGTTTAACATTTTAAAAAAATATTTCAGCACAACTATACATACTACCATGTATATTAGTATATTTTTATTTACTTTGTACTGAAAATATTTTTGTTTCACACATTATTAAAATGCTTTATATTTATTTCAAATCATGGACTTCAAAAGGATGCAATTAAAAAGTAAATCTATTTCAGTAATTATTCTATTGGACAACTTTTGAGGTGATTATGTGACATAGATAATTACATCTAAAAAAACTAAGACTAAACTAAAATTTCTTAAGTCAAGTTTGCTGAAACTTTTATAGACTACATAGGGGCAGAATCATTCCATGATAACTTTTAGATCAAGTGTATTGCACTGAGATCAATTATTTTTTGGTGGTGTTGTTTCTGTTTTAAAAACTGTTGGTCATCACCATTATTATTGAAAAATTGACATTCCTAATACATTGGTATTTTATAGGACTTTCCTTGTACACCAATGGGAGGGCCTGCATGCAGGTGACCTATTCTATTGCAAAAACCTTGTCATAGGCAGAATGGTCTGGGATCTGACAGGTTTTGACTCATGACTTAGGTCTCACTATTTTGCAATTTCTTTTGCGGCAGAATGTTCAAACTTATTGCTTAACAGTAAACACTTAATATTTTTTCTGTGCAATTGAATGGGTGAAAGGAAAATAGAAGCAAACTATCTTATAGAAAATTGACGATTTCACTGGAACTGGGATTGGCTTTCATTTTATCTTTTAAAACTCTTCATTACACAGCGAGGGAAAGGATTTTAGCTGTAAAATAATGATTTCTCCTAATATAAGGCATCATTCAAGAATGACAACAATAAAGATGTAATTAGCTATCATTGTCGTCAAGTTTACCACACATCCCAGGAGTAAATATATTTATATTTTTCAGTATCTTTGAAACTCAGGTCCAGTTGTGAGAGTCAATTGCTCAGGAAAATCTTTAGAGTGAGTGATCATATCCTGGGGCAAGAGGGTCGGACTTGGTTAACTCACGTGAAGTAATGAGCCTGACCGAATGAATTCAAAGTAGTAACCACGTATTCAAGGAACACAGAATGGAAAGTGTCACTGAGACCAATCTGGTAGCAGCGATTCAATACATACATATCAAGGCATTATCCCAGAAAGAAACACACAGCACCCTTCCAAAAATTCTCTCTCAAGGCATGCACATGCAAACAAAGAGAAAGCCAAGACTCACAGTTCATTTGAATTCACAGGGGAAAATTTTCGGGATGAATGTTGCTTTGACGTTGTCTTACTGATGCTGAGGGAAGCCAAACCTGTTTTTAATTGCAAAGCCAAATGGTTTATGCATGGACTCTGCCATGCCTGTGAGAACATGTTGCTTTTATAGCCCCCTCCCCCTCCAGGAACACGAGACGAGGCTTGCCAACACTGTGTTTGAGCATGGTCACATTTGAAATGAGAAATCTTGCAGGTATTTTTAAAGGGGGAGGTGTCAATCTGTCAGAGATGTCACTATAAGTGGATCTATCTGCCTATCTGTTACCACTTGCTAATTATGGATTCGGGTGATAATTGTCATAAATCTTGCCACAAAATATGCAATAAAATGTATTTTCTGGTACTAGAGGGTGATGTGTAATGAGGAAGAAACTAGAATAAGGGCTCATGATCAACAGATCACAAAGCCTGTGCTGTAGAACTGTTTCACTGTTTAATATTCCAATGAATACACATATTGTTGCATGTGTCAGGTTGCTTCGGGCAACATTGCTGGCATTCCATTATAGGAATGGTGAGTGTACACAGAACAGCGTCTGTAGAGAAGTTTTTCTTGAGATGGCCAAAATGGCCCTCAGGAATACTCTGTACTTTTAGAACTGACCTGGAGAGGACTAAGAAAGTAAAACAGAATAAATGACTAATAAAATAAGTGTTTGTAAGGAGCTGACCAATCATGGCAAAGTTGGATCCTGGAAAAAAATTTGAGATGGCTCTTAAATATTTGCTGTTCCAAGATTATTTACAGATAAGAAGAAAAGAAGTCCCACACATGTAAGGAAAATCTATGCTCTTTTAAAAAAGGTTTGACAATAAAAGGTGTAACCTAAAAAAAGTTTCTGCTTCTGTATCTAGTTCTTGAAGTCCTTGCTGCCACCAGCTGCTGACTCATTAATTGCCCCTGTCACCTTATCTCATCCTAATCTCTGCTCACTCTTCCCTCACCAGCTCTTATCTACACACACACACACACACACACGCACACACACACTGTCACTTTAAACATTAATTGTACATAATTTACAACCTGAGTCCAAATGTTGGGTGTAAGAAGTCCACTCTCTCCTTGGAGACATAAATTGGTACATTATTCTAATCTATATATATTAAAGCCTAAGTGACCATTACCACTGAATGGTCGGAATGACCGGAACAGCCAGAATGACTGGAATGACCCGTCGACGAGTCGCTATGACACGCACTGACCACCAAGGGGCAGACCCCCTGGTAGTCCGTGTGCTCCCACAGCCAACTTCCCACAGCCGGCCAACCGCCCATGGTCCCTCCACCCAGCTGTCCCCCATTGGCCCCTGGTGCTAAACCATTCATAGACAACCTGCTTCTAGGTCAGGGTTTCGTACATAGCAGAGCAGCTCCCTTGCTGTGATCTATTGAAAGTCAGCCCTCAGCACAAGGGTATGTCTCGCTCCCGTCCTCTCCCTTCCCCAGGGGCCTCCCGCCCACCATGGTGGCAGCACTGTGGCGAGGGAAGGAGGGGGGTGTGGTGGGGAACTGCATGGTGGCGGGGCACCAATGGCGGCATCGGTGTCCAGTGTCTGTTCCTTTTGCGCCTGGCCCAATGACTGTCACCTCCTCTCCCAACCCTGAAGGACCCGGGCTGGGATGGGGAACCAGGGGTGGGTGGCAGCAGACGTGGCCCCTTTCCCAGGGCATCCAAGGGCTGGCTCCCTCCTTGGGGCTGGCAGCCAACCTCCCACAGTCCCTCTTCCCCAGCCAGCCAACCTCCCGTGGTCCCTCTCCCCATTTGTCCCCCCAGCCTTCAGGCCCTAATGGCCTGGCCCCAATAGGCCTGGCCCCAATCAGCTGGCCCTGATCGGCTCTGATCACCAGCCAGGCCTAGGGACCCCACCCATGCATGAATTCGTGCACCAGGACTCTAGTATTCTATGAAAAACTGTGAGTTTTCTTAAGGGCAGAGACATTGACTTATTATTCTCTATCCTCAGATTAAGTGCTCATTTAATATAGAAGGACAAAGGATTCCTCCTAAAAATACTTCCTCTGAGAAGTAATTTTTAAGAAAAGTTGAACTCCTAGCCATCAATGGATCAGGATGCGACTGGACATTGACACTTACCACTCTTGATGCAATCAAGCAAAAGGCTCTTGGCTGTTAGAGGAAGGAAACCATGGAATAAAGGAAGCATAGTTCCTACCTATAAGTATTTTATAATCAGATTCAGACAACAGAGTCTAAGAAACTACATGCCAAGTTCTCTATTGACACAAATGCACACTTAACAGAATTCACCAGCTAAGGCTTAGCAGTGACTGGTTCAGTCAACTCCAAAGGAAGAGGAGACTAGAGCATTCTAACTCAGCTTTCAGTACAAAATGTTCTTGGATAACTCATTCTTTTGCCCACAGTCCACTCTATGTACATAGATCGGTATGACTCTGAATAATAGCACAGACATTTGCATACTTTCTGTGTTTGATCATGGTCACATTTGAAATGAGAAGTCTCCAGATATTTTTAAAGAGGAAGATGTTTTTTAAAGGTAGGCACTAACTTGGAGTGCCTACCTTTCACTTCTCATCATAGACTAGAACTATTTATGTCAGGCTCCGCTCACCCATGAAATTTTTCTCAATGAAAGAAGCAGGTACTTAGTCATAGTGCTTATATCTATTGACCACATCAGGGCACAGCTGCTTTATAGCCTTCTCTGGTCTTAGTCTTAATCAAACATTCAGAGGATGTAACATCAATATAGAACTTAATACTATAAACTCCTTGATGGCAGTTATGTATCAGGGATCTACAAAATATATGGCAAGTATTATAGAAACAACATGCATATATCACAACCATATTATTTGGGGGTATTACTATCACACTTATTTAATAAAATGAAGAAATGAGGTTCAGAAATCTTGAGTGACTTGGTTAGAGGTATGTGATAAAAGCCAATTTGGGAATCAAACTCTGGTCTGTAAAACTCTATGTTGTCATTTATGTCTTCCATTTCTCTCTCATATAGATAGACTGAAAGGTGCGTGAGGTAGAAGAAGGGATTTGTTATTAGGTAGTGTTTCTTAGGTAGAATCAGATTATTCGCTCTTGCATTTGGTTCAATGGGATAATGAAATGACATGTAAACAGTTCTCTCTACATTAGGGACTGAATTGAAAAGGTATTGTTTTATACGTGTGGGGAGGTGTATGAAGGGGATGAGGAAGTAGACTTTGGAAAGAGAAGATGTAATTTAATAGTGTTTGTGAATGACTTACCACCTGCCAGGCCCTGTGTTCAGGGTCTGAATGTGACAAGATGAATGACACTTGTTCATTGTCTTCATCATCCAAAAGTGACTTAATAGTTCAGTGAGGAAGTAGACACATAAGATCTTGTCAACAAAGGATAAGAAGTGATCTAGTAAAGCTCACCAAGGACTCTGGGAAGACAGAGTGAAGTGATATAGTCTGGGCCAAGACAAGGGAGGTGTAGTGAATGAAGTAACAGGAATAGGGATCTGATCTCTTCAAAGCAGTGGGAGCATAAATTGTCTTCCCTTCCCAAACACACCAGGAGTTCTCTGAACTGTGTAGTGACCCAGGGCATGTGGGAATGAACTCAAATATAAAAGGAGTGCCTCAGAGACACCCTTCTTCTCAGGCACATGGAACTTGTCAACTAGGGCTGGGTACATACATAATATGCAGGCCCAGTGCAAAATAAAATGCAGGGCCTCTTGTTCAAAAGGCAGGAAAAAAGTACCATTCAATACACTAACATATGAAGCTTTTCTCTTTCTTCCACAAACCCTCGCTGTCTCGACTGGTCACACTGTTAATTGCTATTTGTCACTCTAGGTAAAGAAAATTTTAACTATGAGCATGAATTTTATCATTTATTTTTATATTATGCAATGCCAGTTTCAGTACAAATATAAGAAAATTCAACAATTACACAATGCTTATTATGTGGCTCATACTTGCATTTGTACTGTATTCTTACCAGAACAGTAAAAAAACTAACTCAACTATTTTTATTTCAGTTCTTCATAAATGCATATTCTAGCATCTTATCTTATGCTCTCCTCCAGTCTCTCTGATTCCATGCATCAAGCATGTCAAACTCAAAGGCTAACACGGGCCAAATAAACAAGGTTTAAGTTTATGTGGGCCGAAAAAAAAGCTCAATTTTCATAGAAATGTAGATTTATTTTGACAGGGACATGCTGAATACAAAGGGCTGAAATAAATGAGTAATCCTTAACATAAAATAATAGAACATTTTAATAAAAATTAATATTTTTTCTTGAACATTAACTTACCAGACACTGAATAACTACACAAATTAATAAGCATAACGCCAATAAACCTATTTTTTTTTTGTTCTCTGAAAGCTAAATATTTCCTGTTGTGCACACCAAACAAGTCAGTCCAAGACTAATGACATGGCAATAGGGCTGCTAAAATATTTGCTGCTAGTATTAGTGGAGTGAAATGGTGCACCTGTATGTAAGGCACATAAGGGAAATAAATGCAACACGATTATAGTAATCAGTCATTAGTGAACGTTATAGTTTGTTATTAATAATTATGTATAACAGGATATTGTAAAAATTAAGTTACCAAATTTTTAATAAAACGTTTCTTACATACCGTTATATTGGCTGGGCCACAAAAATATTCATTGAGGGTTGCATGCAGCCTGCGGGCCAAGAGTTTGACATGCTTGCCATAAATCATGGGTCATGGGTCTCACAAATGCTATATGTGAATAGGGTGACAAGGGTTGGAGGTAACATTGTATGTGACCCCTCTACTTATATTCTCTGCTGTCTCATTGGATGTTACTTAGGAAACATTCGTTCAAAGATACAATTATTAATAATTTTGAGAAGTGACAGCAGAGCATAAAATCAAGCACAGGGTTCCTTCTGAGCATGGAGTCTGGGGTGATCGCACAGGTTGTAAGCCCACGAAGCTTGCCTTACTGTCAACACAATTTCATCTTAGACAAAAAAGCAAGGTCAAAAGATCAAGCTGAATTCTCTGCTCTTTGACTCTTTGGCTGAGAGATCAACCATCCTTCATCTTGCAAAAGTCCTAACCAGAAATACAAACTGATTATTTAGAAGGAAGGATAAATCATTGCCCAAAATGTAGTCGGGTAAACTTGAACAGAAGACCAGCTGGGCGTGCACACACAGATTTGAGCCTCCTGTCCATCCTGTAGGTTCTTTGCACTGGACAATTCAAATTTTTCTCATTGATAATGATAGGGTAAGGGAAGAATGAGGGTCCTCTGGTTGTTTGACTTTTCTGGGAACTCAGACGACAAGATAAGGAGCCTGGGGAACAATGGAGAGGGAAATTCTAGGAATATGCTACACTGCTTTCCTTTCCTCCAAAAACAGCATGCATACATAAATTGATTTTCCTACTGTGCTAGATTTCCAACTACAGGCTGCGTCACAGGCAAATTTTGGTTCAGTTTCCTCCTGGTCAATCATTCTCTTTAATCTCATGCTCCAGTATCCTATATGGATTCCCCTGAGCATTCAAACTCCCTGGTGCCCAATCTAAGTTGAGTTATCCTTTGGGGGAACAAACCTCACATTTTTATAGATGTTGTTTATTCTCGTTTAATGTATTTTTCTTAGAACATTGATTGTCCCAGTTTTATTATTATTTTTTTTTGCCAGCTTTGTATTCTACATTTTGAGAGGAGGGAGAGTATAATCTTATTATTAATAATACAATTACTTAATTGTTTTTAAATGCTTATTATGTGTCAGATACAGTTCTAAGCACTTTACGTACGTCAACTAATTTTGATACCCACAATGACTCCGGGGGGTTGGTGCTTTTGTTAAAACTATTTTAAGGGCAACGGTTCTGCAGTCAGGGTCTGAAACCTGGTTCAGCCAGCATTAACTGGGAGGCTGTGGGCAACTCAATCACTTTGTGCCTCAGTTTCCTCACTGATAAAATAGTGGCTTCCTCATAGAGTAATTGCATTAAATAAGGCCATAGGTGTAAAATGTCTAGAACAATGCATAGCAGATAGTAACACTCAATAAATGTTAGCTGTGCTTATTATTTTGTTACTCCTTGTCCTGCAGTGAGGGCTTTCTATTGAGTGTCTGTATGCCTGTGGGTTAACTATTTAATCTCTCTGGGCCTCTTTTTCCTCATTGCCAAAGCTGGAAAAATATGGAATTTTGGTAAAGATTAATTGAGGCAATGCATGGAAAATGTTCAACACAGAGCTGGGCATGGAGTAAATTCCTCATTCTCACTTCACTGATTCTTGATAAAATTATAATGTCTCATCTTTTTTTTTAATTGAGAACTAATTTATTGAGAGCATTGTATAAGCTTAAGGTGTACACCAGTTATTTGCAACCAGTGTGCCCTAAGAATTTTTTTAAAACATGCAATACCTTACTGTTTAGTCAGGGGCACTGACCTGACCTCTTTTCTCTTAGATTGTTAAATAAAATAATGACAACAGCCAACACAATAGCTGTCTGTCATGAATGAATCAAAATTATACCTATTTTTTTCATATTGGTAAAAATATATTATTGGTGTGCTGCACAATTTTAGTAATTATATGTGCCATGAGATTTAAAAAAAGGTTGAAAATCACTGTTGTACAATGTTGATTTGATACATAGGATTAACTAACAGCTTTATCTTTTCTTTTTTTGTGCTAAGAACAATTAAGATCTGCTCTCTTAGCAACTTTGAAGTTTATAACACAGTATCGTATTGTTGTTCATTAAATATCCAGAATTTATTTATCTACTATTTGTAAATTTGTACCTTAATGTTTGTTCTTGAATCATTAAAATAGCCATAGCAACCTACATGAATCATTAAAATATCCACAGCATCCTACATATAGTCTCATGCTTAACATTTTTTCTTCTTTCTCTATAGACCCTGAGCTCTGTTCAGTTTTTCCTTCTCCCTCTTCTCATCATTAAATTCTACTTGTACTTTTATAGCACATTTTTCTGGCACCTCCCTCCACACCAGTGCTCTGTTTTCTGTTTGGGTCCGAACAATGACCTGAGTTTATAATTTAATAGGTGATTCTGAGCTTCACCAGTGTGGCTGGCCAGCATTCTAAGAAAGCATTAAAGATGATGCAAAGGATGGAAGCTGGATACTAGAGAATAAATTTAAATTATGAAAGTACTCTCATGGATTCTAGGTTCAAATGTCCTTGCCTTTGACTGAGATTTTCTGCTCACTTTTGGATGTATGAAATATAATGGTAACCACTAACATTGGTTTATCATTTCCTTTTTAATCTAACATTGGTTTGCCATTTCTTTCCTTAATCATAGCTACTATTTCTTTTTTAATCTCCAAGTTTTTTCCTCCTATTTTATAAAGGAACGAAAAAGAAACCTCATTAGATAGTTTCTTCAGGTATATTTAAGATAAAAATTTCCTATGTATTTAATTGAAGTTGAAACCAACAGTTAAGTTTATTTCTGTCTCTTGAATACTATTTCTGATCAATAACTCATAATTAATAAATTTAGAAAAGCAACATTTTATATTCTACTTTAGGCTACTCACCTTTTTTAAAAACTCAGTTTGCCTTGGAGAAAAATGGTACAATAATACTTTATTGTGGAATGGGATTAAAATGAATTAATTCAGGTTTATAAAATAAATTGAATTCAAGTGGACTACCTAAAAGCTCCTTTGAGTAAAACCATCCCATATTTTATAACTTGAAATGTAATTCTTCCTCCAAAGCAGGTTAGTTCAGAGCTAGTAATTCCAGTCACTGGCTTTATTTATATAACTGCTCAGGCTCCATTCCTGACTCATCTGTCCACCATCCCAGGGCCTCCTTTGCTCAGACTTTACCTGCCACAGGCTTGTTGAGTCATCTAATTGAATGACAGAGAGCCACTTTTTCCACACCCTCAAATTTAGATTTTAAAGAGCATATGAATATAAAATTCATTACAAATGAACATTTAGAATTTACAAGCTTCTTCATGAGACTGATATTTACAACCTTTACTGGGAACTTATATTCAAAATATATCAACAGCTATAAAAATTTTTTATGATATAGTGGAGTTCTCTCTTAGGAAGCAAAGGTCTTGATTTAGCTACAGTTCAACCAATATTCTATTTTGTGATTGTGTTTTGATTACATATCCCAGTCTCCTCACCCATGAAATGTGAAGAATAATATTACTGTAACTTTATAGAGATAGTGTGACGACAAAAGAATATAAAGTATGTGGGGGAAACTTTGCAACCCCAGAAATGAGTTAAGCCTGTGACAAGTCTAATTAGGATCACGTGCTGTAATCCACATGTACAAAGCAAACTGAAGATCTAAATAAATTAGATCCTCCCTTTTTGCATTATACCATCTGAAATATTGACCAGACATCTAGAACAAAGTGTTTTTAAAATATTTTCTGGCCTGTACTTTCTTCCTTAAGCCTCAACTTTTTATTTCACTTCTTATGTTCCATCACCACCTAAGATATTTACTGCTAGAGTCTTGTTTAATTGTTTCTATAAAGAAAGAGGTTTATAAATGAATTCCGAAGTTATCTTAAACAAAATCTAACTTGCTTTTCTTTATATAATACAAATTCCATTTAGTTGCTAGTTTATTCTTTCCAGAAGGGACATTTAATCTAATTGGCCATTTTAGAGTTAAGATTCTTTCCCCAGAGAGCAGAGCAGACCTTCCCTTATCTTTAGTCCTCGAGTTTGCATTAAAAAAGCAGTAGTGCAGCTGCTGGGAGGCCGTTCCCGCACCCCTAAAGACCAGTCATCTCTTTCTGAATGTTGTACAAAGTCTCTTGTCCAGATAGAAAGATCACAAGAGGTGGGAACTCACTACTCGGGAAATTGTTAATATACAAGATTTGGAAATGTCTATTCTGGAGAGCCTTGTACCAAGACAAGGAGGATCGTAACTATGTTCCCCATTAAGTTTTAAAAAACTAAGTCTTAGAAGGGATTTTTTTTTCTTGTTTTATTGACAAATATTTGATATACGTGTGTGTTTTAGTTTAATGTGTACTGCATAATGGTTTGATTTACATATACAGGGTGGGGCAAATGTAGGTTTACAGTTGCTCACATGGAAAATAATATAATAATAATAAATAATAAAACAAGGTTAAACTGTTTTTTGTACTCACAATTGTAAACCTACATTTGCCCCACCCTCTATTGTGAGATGATCACATTAGGTTAAATGAACATCTATCATCTCATATAAATACAATAAAGAAAATTTCTCCTTATGATGAGAAATCTTAGGATCTACTCTCTTAATAACTTTCTATATATTATACAGTAGTGTTAACTAGAGTTATTCATGATGTACCTTACATTAGAATACAACTTTATTCATTCATTCATCATTGATGAACACATACGTTGTTTCCATGTCTTAGATATCCTATATAATAAAGAGGTAATTGCAAATTGACCATCACTCCAACATACAAGATGGCCACCACAAGATGGCTGGCAAGGGAGGGCAGTTGTGGGCAATCAGGCCTGCAGAGGAGGGCAGTTAGGGGTGACTGGGCCAGCAGAGGAGGGCATTTGGGGACAACCAGGCCTGCAGCAGGAGAGGGTTAGGGGCTATCGGGCTGGCAGGGGTGCAGTTAGGCATTGATCAGGCTGGCAGGGGAGTGCTTAGGGGGTGATCAGGCTGGCAGGCAGAAGTGGTTAGGGGCTATCCAGGCAGGCAGGCAGGTAGGCAGGCGAGCAGTTGGGAGCCACCAGTCCTGGTGGAATTGGGCCTAAACGGGCAGTCCGACATCCCTCGAGGGGTCCCAGATTGGAGAGGGTGCAGACTGGCTGAGAGACAACCCCCCCCCCCTTGTGCACGAATTTTGTGCACCAGGCCTCTAGTTGTAAATAATGCTGCTAGAAACATGAGGTTAAAGGTATCTTTTTGAGTTAGTGTTTTCATTTCCCTTGGATATGTTTCCAGAAGTGGTAGTTCTATTTTTAATTTTGGGGGGGAACTTTTATATTGTTTTTTATACAGGCTACACTAGTTTACACCCCATCAACAGTGCACAAGGGTTTGTTTTTCTCCACATTCATGCCAGCATCTGTTATTTCTTACCTTTTTTATGATGGTTGATAGTCAATTCTATTTTCTGCTAATTCTTTCCAGTTGTCCACCCCATCAAGCCCACTCTTTCATCCATTATTTTCCAGGACCCACCCCCAAACCTACTGAAACTGTCTTAAAAAAAATCCAGATACCCTAATGATTACCTCATCTCTAAATGTTGCTCCCAAATTTCTTTATTACCTTGAGTTTCCATTAACTCTATCTCATTCATCTGCACTTTCTGGATATTAAGCAAGAGAAGAAAACATGGATAAAAATAGGTGGTCACATGGTATAAGTGAAGGGAGATGTCATGAGACAGAACAAGAAGAGGGAAGGTTGGGTTGAAATGATCAATTCTACATCTGAGGAAGCTGGAAAAAAATAGTGAAAGATGGAACCATCAGTCCATGGTAACACAGAACAAACAAATATTAGAAGCAGAGATTTCACTCAAGAAAATAACATAGGCAGTGGTGTTGGTGGTGGTGGAGTTATAACACTCCTGGGTTACTCTTATAGACTTGGGACTGTAATTCATACGTAAAACAATCTCTTTAGTGTGAAGATAGGTCACTCGCAAAATATTTACTTGCTTCCTAATCCATTTATTTTATGCCAAGTAATCCTAATGCAGAAATACCCCATTTAACACCCAACATGTTTGCAGCAATTCTTGTGTAAACATATCCTTTATTACCTATATGCCTATATTTGTAATTTTACCTTTCTGTTTTACTGTAAAAATTTCAAATGATTGTAGGTCCCACAATAAGGCTATTGCCAGTACTGTTCTTCTAGGTTAATGTTAAGCCACTGATGACTGCTTTCTAGATGCCTCTGTCCAGTCAGCTGTGCACCCACTGAATAGTTGTGTGGTTTAGATTAGATCTCCCTAGTTTGTTGATGAGAATGTCAGGTAGGACAGAATCAAAGGCTTACAGAAGTCTAGAGAGATTACATCTATTGCATCCTTTTTATCTACAAGGCCTGTCACTCTATCATAGAAGGAAATTAAATTGGTCCGGCATGATTTGTTCCTCTAAAAGCCATGCTGTTTGCTACCCAGTTCGTTATGTTCTTCTAGGTGATTGCAAATTGATCATTTTGATGATTTATCTTAGTAACTTCCCTGGCACTGTGTTTTTGGCTGACCAATATTTCCTTGTCCTTCTTTTAAAGATGGACATTTCATTTGCCTTTTTTCTCTTCCTTAAGGATTTTCCTTGATATGTATAATTTTTTTATCATAGCTGATTGAGATCTGACAACATATTTTAAAACATTCATTCCCATATTGTTACAATCTGTCATTTGTGTAATTTTCAACAATTGACTATTAATTCCACCTATATTTATTCCTTTCTTCTATCAATTCATTGAGTCACTTATTTAACATTCATTGAGAATCTAGAATTTGAGAAAACAATTTATAAACAATGAAGCCTCTTGAGAAATATATAGTCAGTGCAGAAAACATAAAAATAAAGTGATTATAATACAGTGCTGAATGCTCTGTAATAGGGGTAAGACGCAACACCTATAATAAGCATTTATTCCAGTAAATCAAGCTTCTTAGAGGGGGTGATGTCTAAACTGGATCAGCAGGAGTTAGTGGATGTTAGAGAAAGTTATGGGAAGAGAGAGAGAGAGAGTAGAATAGAGAGAGATTCCAGGCAAAAAGAATATGATTTATAAAGATACAGCTATGAGAATTTAGTGAGTTTGGGGGCTCATGGCAGTGTAGTAGGATTAGAGCATAGACTTTCTGTGCCTGGGAACTGGAGACGCAGGATTGTAATAGAGCTGGAGAGCATGGCCGTGGCAGACTATGTTAATCTTGAATGTCAACAAAATAATGTTGGGATTCTTCTTGAGTGCAATGGAGGGTATTCAAACCTCATTCAGCTATCTTTTCTTATTGAGTAACTATTATTTTAATAACATGGATGGTATTAAGTAACAGAAGGAGGTAGAAAAAATTAGAATATAATATCACTTCTCAAGTACCTTGCAAAATACTGAAGGAGTGAGGACTTACAGACACAAATCAATTAAATTACAATATAAGTAGTTTAGATAAGGGCCAAATAAGTCTTTTGGAGAAGAGTTATGGGGAGTTCAGAGAGCAATCTTGAGGTTGGATTTATCTATTTTATTTAAATTAAAGATGAAGGAAGAAAGATGTCTGGCTTCCATTATTTGGGAAGATTCTAAACATCATGCATTCAAATTATAAATAATACTTATATGTCTACAGTTGTTCATTATCAGCTACAAACTTAGTTTGCCCATGTTCTTAGTCCCCACTTCCATAGTAAACATCAGAAAAAAGACAAAAGCAAGTGGGAACTGGGTTACTTCTCTTTATGATAGTGATAAATAATTTAAACCAACTCCCTTTGTGAGAAAAAGTAGACAGTTTGGGGAATAAAAAGTTTTAAAAGTCTGATTAAGACTGCCAGCTGTGAGGAAGCGGCTGGGTTGGGGAATGGAAGCAGAGAGCAAAAAGAAAAAAGAAAGAAAAAACTCATGGGCATGGGCAACAGTGTGTTGATTGCCGGGGGAAGGTAGTGGGGGTGGTGGAGGAGTGTATAGGGGGATAAATGGTGATGGACGGAGACTTGGCTTGGGGTGGTGAACACACAGTACAGTGCACAGGTGATGTGTTGTAGAATAGTGCGCCTGAAACCTGTATAATTTTGTTGACCAGTTTAATGTAATAACCTCAGTTTCAGGGAAAGTTTTTAACTATTGTTTCCCCTTCTTTTTCTCCCAAATATGGCAAGAATAAGTGGCACTTTTGACAGTCTCATAGGGCTAAGATATAGGTATTGATGAACAGGAATCACTCAAGCTTATGGGTACCTGTAAACACTGTTACTCTAGTTAAGACCCTAGAGGCTCCATCCTAGGAATATGAATGAACCAGGAGTAGCTTCTACAACCAGAGAAACTCAAGTTTGCACCATGTCAACCCACAATATTAAATTAATTGTTTACTGAAGCATTAGTACTTAATTGCCATTAACCTAGTTTGCCATTTTTAGAAACTGTCAACAGGAGAATTCACATTCTTTTCCAGCGGGCATAGAACATCTTCCAGATAGACCATGTTATGAGAATAAAACAAATTTTAAAAACTAAAAGAATTAGCCCTAGCCAACTTGGCTTGATGTTTCTATATCTCTCTCCTTCTCCCTTCCTCTCTGAAATTAATAAAAAAAATATATATATTTTTTTAAAAAGTAAAAGAATTAAAGTAAAAATAAGTTTGCTCTTACTACAATGAAACTATATTAGAAACCAACAGAAAGATCTTTGGAAAATTCTCAATTATTTGGAAATGAAAGAATCTATTTCCAAATATCCCATGGGTCAAATGAGAAATAAACAAGAAAATATAAATATTTTGAATTGAATTAAAATGAAAACACAAGTTATAAAAATTTGTGGAATGCAGCCAAATTGTAACTTAGAGAAAAACTTATAGCATTGAGCAACAAATTAGAAAAGAGAAAACATCACAAATCAGTGACCTCAGCTTGTAAATTAAGAAATGAGAAAAGAAAAGGCAAATAAAACTCAAAGTAAGCGCAACAATAGAATTTGAAGAACTAGAGGAGAGAATTTACTCTAACGGGGGCTCATGGCAGTGGAGTAGGATTAGAGCATAGACTTTCTGTGCCTGGGAACTGGAGAAGCAGGATTGTAATAGAGCTGGAGAGCATGGCCGTGGCAGACTATGTTAATCTTGAATGTCAACAAAATAATGTTGGGATTCTTCTTGAGTGCAATGGAGGGTATTCAAACCTCATTCAGCTATCTTTTCTTATTGAGTAACTATTATTTTAATAACATGGATGGTATTAAGTAACAGAAGGAGGTAGAAAAAATTAGAATATAATATCACTTCTCAAGTACCTTGCAAAATACTGAAGGAGTGAGGACTTACAGACACAAATCAATTAAATTACAATATAAGTAGTTTAGATAAGGGCCAAATAAGTCTTTTGGAGAAGAGTTATGGGGAGTTCAGAGAGCAATCTTGAGGTTGGATTTATCTATTTTATTTAAATTAAAGATGAAGGAAGAAAGATGTCTGGCTTCCATTATTTGGGAAGATTCTAAACATCATGCATTCAAATTATAAATAATACTTATATGTCTACAGTTGTTCATTATCAGCTACAAACTTAGTTTGCCCATGTTCTTAGTCCCCACTTCCATAGTAAACATCAGAAAAAAGACAAAAGCAAGTGGGAACTGGGTTACTTCTCTTTATGATAGTGATAAATAATTTAAACCAACTCCCTTTGTGAGAAAAAGTAGACAGTTTGGGGAATAAAAAGTTTTAAAAGTCTGATTAAGACTGCCAGCTGTGAGGAAGCGGCTGGGTTGGGGAATGGAAGCAGAGAGCAAAAAGAAAAAAGAAAGAAAAAACTCATGGGCATGGGCAACAGTCTGTTGATTGCCGGGGGAAGGTAGTGAGGGTGGTGGAGGAGGGTATAGGGGGATAAATGGTGATGGACGGAGACTTGGCTTGGGGTGGTGAACACACAGTACAGTGCACAGATGATGTGTTGTAGAATAGTGCGCCTGAAACCTGTATAATTTTGTTGACCAGTTTAATGTAATAACCTCAGTTTTGGGGAAAGTTTTTAACTATTGTTTTCCTTCTTTTTCTACCAAATATGGCGAGAATAAGTGGTACTTTTGACAGTCTCATAGGGCTAAGGAACAGGTATTGATGAACAGGAATCACTCTAGCTTATGGATACCTATAAACACTGTTACTCTAGTTAAGACCCTAGAGGCTCCATCCTAGGAATATGAATGAACCAGGAGTAGCTTCTACAACCAGAGAAACTCAAGTTTGCACCATGTCAACCCACAATATTAGATTAATTGTTTACTGAAGCATTAGTACTTAATTGCCATTAACCTAGTTTGCCATTTTTAGAAACTGTCAACAGGAGAATTCACATTCTTTTCCAGCGGGCATAGAACATCTTCCAGATAGACCATGTTATGAGAATAAAACAAATTTTAAAAACTAAAAGAATTAGCCCTAGCCAACTTGGCTCAGTGGATAGAGCGTCAGCCTACAGACTGAGGGGTCCCAGGTTTGATTCTGGCCAAGGGCACATGCCTGGGTTGCCGGCTCGATCCCCAGTAGGGGGCGTGCAGGTTGCATCCTATACCTTTTCTCTGTGACACTTACCACAGCTACAATTCTAATAAATATATATTCAGAATATAACCATCTTTCCCACTAGAATTTAAGCTCCATAGGGTAAAGATGATGATGTATATTCATATATTTGGCTGACAAACATAGTGCCTTGCCTAGAGTAGCATTTAATAACTAGTGTGAAATGAAAAGATAACAATGAATGTCTTTGGTGAGCTTTCATGAGATTTTTATTTTCTTCTTTGGCAACAGCTGTATTCTCCAACTGTTTGTTTTTTTAATCTTTATTGTTGAGAGTATTACAAATGTCCCCCTTTTTCCTCCCATTGCCCCCTTCACCTGGGTCCCACCCCACCCCACCCCAGGCCTTCACCACCCTACTGTCTGTATTCATAGGTCATGCATATCTGTAATAATAAAAGCATAATATGCTAATTAGACTGAACAGCTAAACAGTGGAATGACCATCTGGACGACCTTCCTGACGAAGCCGCGACTGCGAGGGCCAAGCCCCTTGCACGAATTTCGTGCATCGGGCCTCTAGTATGCATATACGATCTTTAATTAATCTCTCCTTGCTCCTCTCCCCTTCTCTCTGAGATTCGTTAGTCTGTTCTATGTTTCCATGCCTCTGGTTCTATTTTATTCATCAGTTTATTTTTTTCATTAGATTCCTTGTTCATTAACTTTGATTTTTTAAATTCAGTTGTTGATAGGTATGTATTTATTGCCATTTTATTGTTCATCTTTTTTATCTTTTTTTTTCTTTCTCTTAAAGAAGACCCTTTAACATTTCTTGTAATACTGATTTGGTGGTGATGAACTCCTTTAGCTTTTTCTTGACTGTGAAGCTCTTTATCTGACCTTCAATTCAAAATGATAGCTTTGCTGTATAGAGTTATCTTGGTTGTAGGTCCTTGTTTTTCATCACTTGGAATATTTATTGCCACTCCCTTCTGGCCTGCCAAATTTCTGTTGAGAAATCAGCTGACAGTCGTATGGGTACTCCCTTGTAGGAAACTAACTGCTCTTCTCTTGCTGCTTTTAAGATTCTCTCTTTGACTTTAACCCTTGGCATTTTAATTATGAATTGTCTTTGTGTGGGACTCTTTGGGTTCTTCTTGTTTGGGACTCTCAGTGCTTCCTGGACTTGTATGTCTATTTATTTCATCAGGTAGGGGAAGTTTTCTGTCATTATTTCTTCAAATAGGTTTTCAATTTCTTGCCCCCTCTCTTCTCTTTATAGTACCCCTATAATGCAAATGTTGGTACACTTAAATTTTCCCAGAGGCTTCTTACACTATCTTCACATTTTTTAGTGCGCCTGAAACCTGTATAATTTTGTTGACCAGTTTAATGTAATAACCTCAGTTTTGGGGAAAGTTTTTAACTATTGTTTTCCTTCTTTTTCTACCAAATATGGCGAGAATAAGTGGTACTTTTGACAGTCTCATAGGGCTAAGGAACAGGTATTGATGAACAGGAATCACTCTAGCTTATGGATACCTATAAACACTGTTACTCTAGTTAAGACCCTAGAGGCTCCATCCTAGGAATATGAATGAACCAGGAGTAGCTTCTACAACCAGAGAAACTCAAGTTTGCACCATGTCAACCCACAATATTAGATTAATTGTTTACTGAAGCATTAGTACTTAATTGCCATTAACCTAGTTTGCCATTTTTAGAAACTGTCAACAGGAGAATTCACATTCTTTTCCAGCGGGCATAGAACATCTTCCAGATAGACCATGTTATGAGAATAAAACAAATTTTAAAAACTAAAAGAATTAGCCCTAGCCAACTTGGCTCAGTGGATAGAGCGTCAGCCTGTGGAGTCCAGGGTTTGATTCCAATTAAGGGCATGTACCTTGGTTGCAGGCTCCTTCCCGGCCCAGGCCCTAGTCAGGACCTATGCTCTCCAATCGATGTGTTTCTCTCACATCAATATTTTCTCTGTCTTTCCCTTTCTCTTCTACTCTTCCCAAAAATCAATGGAAAAATATCCTCTGGTGAGGATTAACAACAACAACAAAAAAGGCTTCCTTAACACATTTTATTTACGGCTTTATTTATCTATTTTATTACATTATTAATCAATGTTATTACTCTAAGGTTGATGTAGTGAGTGCAGTTTAAGACTTGTGGCCAAATAGACAAAATGCTAGGTTATCTCTTTCATGGGAGAATTTCAACATGTGAAGTACAAAGTGGGTATCTGCTTTGAATGGGGCATAACCCTATATATAAGGCTCACCACTGATGGTTGTAGGTTTCATATGGAATTGGCCATATTATCCGTGCCTAGAAAAAACTTCAAAGCCTTCTACTTGGGCTCACACATGAAATGTAATATGAGGAGACCCTATGTAAAAAGGGTCATAATTTTTTTTGGAAGGGGTAAATCATCTCCCAGTCATCTGAGCTGGGCACTCTAGGTGTGCCCCTGTGTGGGCTGTGTGCATTGTCCTGTTGTAGTTGAGCACTTATTGCTGTTGACATCACTGGGAGGAATTGATTCCCAGGCCAATTGGCTGTGAGGACTAGTTGCAACTATAGCATAAGAGCTTCTGTGCAAAAGACACCCCTATGGAGCCTGCACCTTGCCTTTCCCACATTGCCCTCCTCCAAACAGATCCCGCCCCATCCCAGGCCTTCACCATCCTATTGTCTGTGTCCATGGGTAATATACATATACTTATAAGTTCTTTGGTTAATCTCTTCCCGCCTCCCTCCCCACTTCCCTCTGAAATTTATCAGTCTGTTCCATGTTTTCATGCCTCTGGTTCTATTTTATTCATCAGTTTATTTTTTTCATTAGATTCCTTGTTCATTAATTTTTATTTTTAAATTCAGTTGTTGATAGGTATGTATTTATTGCCATTTTATTGTTCATCTTTTTATCTTTTTTTTCTTTCTCTTAAAGAAGACCCTTTAACATTTCTTGTAATACTGGTTTGGTGGTGATGAACTCCTTTAGCTTTTTCTTGACTGTGAAGCTCTTTATCTGACCTTCAATTCAAAATGATAGCTTTGCTGTGTAGAGTTATCTTGGTTGTAGGTCCTTGCTTTTCATCACTTGGAATATTTATTGCCACTCCCTTCTGGCCTGCATAGAGACTCAGATATGGTGCCTGCCAGTCATCTCTGCATTGGGGGAGGTCTCAGCATAAGAACCATGAACCTGCAAGCACCCTTGTCTGGGAGAAAGCTTCCCCCAAGTTCTTACTCTGATGCCAGACAATCCAGTTATTCCCCATATATCCCTGGATCCCCACAAGCTGCTGCCCCTGGACTGGAGCTTAGAGGGAGAGAGTTTGTGTAAGTTTAAATTCAGTCCCTTTAAGAGGAACTTCCTTGGACTCCAGAAGCCTCTGTGTCACTCAGCCACAATCCCTGCTGGTTTTTATAACCCAAAGTTACAGGGACTTCTCTTCCCAGCTCTGGAATCATGGGCTGGGGGCCTGGTTTGTGGCTGGTACCCCTTGCTCCTCATGAGAGGCATCCTCAGACAAGATATCCCTCCTAATTAAACAAAACAACCCACAGGTGGGTGTGGACCAGCCAGTTCTATGTCTCTACCCCTCCTATCAGTTTTAATGCGCTTTCTTCTTTAATTCTATAATTGTATGACTTCCATTCAGCCAGATTTCAGATGTTTCTGAATGATAGTTGTTCTGTATTTTAGTTGTAATTTTGGTGTGATTGTGGGAGGATGCAAGTATTGTGTTTACTACCTACCATCTTGGCTCCCCTATCAAGACATATTTATAAGAAACACGAATTAAGATAATCTAGTGTTGTCACAAAGAAATATGAATAGAATTAAATAGAGAACTCAGAAATAGATGTATGATTAATTGAACACTTGTTTTTGACATTGTTAAACTATAGAGCATTGGGGAAAAGGTGGTCTTTTCAATAAATGATACTGCGTCAATTGGTTAACCATATGTAAAGGCATTACATTTGACTGCTATCTATCACCATACACAGAGATATTTCAGGTGGATTATACTGAACTATAACTTCTGAAATATAACATAGGAAAATATGTTCGTGATGTATAATGAATTCTTAAGTAAAAATATGTAACATATAAAAATTACTAGCCATAAAGAAAAAGATTGAGAACTTAGATTACATAAAATTTAAGAAATTTTGTTCATCCAAAGACACAAGAAAGTAAGTAAAATGCAAGCCACAGAGCATGAAAAAGTTTTTTGGGACACATAACTACAAATATCCAATATATAATGTGCTCCAAAAAATTAAGCTTGTGAAAGATATATCACCCAATAGCAAAATGGGCAAAACACTTTAACTGGCACTTATTAGCAGAGGATATGTATTTAACCTCTAGTAATCAGGGAAATGCTATTTAAACCACAATTATATAACATCATTCATTCACCCTCTCCTCCCCCCAAAAAACTAAAATTAAAAAGACTGATATTACCAAGTGTTGGCAAAGACAGAAACACAGGAATTCTAACCTATTGTTTGTGAGAATGAAAAGTGGTACAACCACATTGAAAAATATTTTGGCATTAGTTATTATGCCTATGTTACAATTATATATTATGATTATACTAGAGCCCAGTGCATGAAATTCGTGCATAGGGGGTGGGGGTGGTTGTCCCTCAGCTCAGCCTGCACCCTCTCCAATCTGGGACCCTTCAGGGGATGTCTGACTGCTGGTTAAGGGATCGGGCCTTAACCGGCAGTTGGACATCCCTCTCACAATCCAGGACTGCTAGCTCCTAACTGCTTGCCTGCCTTCCAGCCTCATCGCACCTAACCACTCCCCTACTAGCCTGATCGCCCCCAAATTCCCTCCCCTGCCGGCCTGATCACCCCCAATTACCCTGCCCTGCAGGCCTGGTTGCCCCCAACTGCCCTCCCCTGCCAGCCTGATCGCCCACAACTGCCCTCCCTTGCTCACCATCTTGTGGTGACCATCTTGTGGTGGCCATCATGTGGTTGCCATCTTGTGACAACATGAGGGCAGCCATCTTGTGGTGACCATCTTGTGATGATGTCGCGCAATGCCACCTAGGCTTTTATTATATAGGATGTTACGATTCACTATGACCTGACATTCCACTTCTTGGTATATACCCAAAGAAAAATGTGAATATCATAAACAAGAATGCTCATTTCAGAATTATTTTTCCAAGTTAAAAATTGAAAACAACTTCAGAACCATCAACACTATAAAAAACATGTCTGGTGAAATTTATATAGCAATGAAAAGAATTAAAGCTCTGCTCAAAATGTAGCTAAATGTCACAAGCATAATGTTAAGTAGAAAGACCAAGACATTAAAAATGCTTATGTGTGTTTTTAGTTACATAAGATTTAACAAATAGGCAACATCTACACTAATAAAAGACAAAGATGCAAATTGACAGTACCTTTGCTATGCCTTATGCCATGCCCACCAGCCAATCAGAGCAACTATATGCAAATTAACCCAACCAAGATGGCAGCCAGCAGCCAGGGAGCTGGAGCAAGCAGGAGGCTTGGTTGCCCCAATGATGGAGGAAGCCAAGCTTCCCAGCCGGCTCTGAGCTCCACTGAAGGCAACAAAGTTTCAATTATAGAAGTTAAATAAACCCCAGATACCTGCTTTCAGCAGGCCGTGGCCACGGAGCTGGAGCGAGCAAGAGCCGGCTCTGAGCTCCACTGAAGGAAACAAAGTTTCAATTACGGAAGGTAAATAAATCCCGGAATAAAAAAGAAAAAAGAAAAAAAGAAGAGGCTGGGAGCTTCCGTTGCCGGGGGGCTTGGCCAGCCTGAAAATGGCCCTCAGCCCCTCACCCAGACTGGCCAGGCACCCCAGTGGGGACCCCCACCCTGATCCGGGACACCCTTCAGGGAAAACCAGCCGGCCCTCACCCGTGCACCAGGCCTCTATCCTATATAATAAAAGGGTAATATGCAAACTGATCCTAACAGCAGAAAGACTGGGAATAACTGGTCACTATGACACACACTCACCACCAGGGGGCAGACGCTCAATGCAGGAGCTGCCCCCTGGTGATCAGTGTGCTTCCACAGGGGGAGCTCTGCTCAGCCACAAGCCATGCTGATGGCTGCCAGTACAGCTTTGGTGGTGGGAGCCTCTCCTGCCTCCTCAGCAGCGCTAAGGATGTCCGACTGCAGCTTAGGCCTGCTTCCCGCTGGCAAGTGGATATCCCCCGAGGGCTCCTGGGCTGTCAGAGTGATGTCTGCCTTCCAGCTTAGGCCCAATTCCCAAGGGAGCAGGCCTAAACAAGCAGGTGGTCATCCCCCAAGGAGTTCCAGGCTGCGGGAGGACACAGGCCAGGCTGAGGGACCCCCCGAGTGCACAAATATTTGTGAACCAGGCCTCTAGTTTTAATAAATAATTTAGAAATGTATGGATAGGTAATAAAGCTGTAAATAAGAGCAAGGGAGTGACAGTTATAAAAGTGCGTAGGCAGAATATTTCCACTTGGGGGTGGGTGCGGCAAGGGTTTTGAGCAGGATAAGGTTAAAGGAAGCTTCCAAAGTGCTGGCAATGTCTGATTTCTCGAACACTGAGGAGTTGACATGTATTTTTAGGTATGGTAACTCATTGAATAGTATACTTATATCTTGTGTACTTTTCTATGTATATATTATGTTTTACATTCATTATTATTATTTAATGTAGAGAAAGAAAAGAAGATACAAGAATCACAAGCATAGTAAGTGGAAGTGACCTTGATGTTAGAATTATAAGTTAGCCCTAAACTCTCTTCTTTCTACACTGGCTGCTTGCTTTGAACTTCTTTCTGAAATACTACATGTAATTTCACCAATTATAGCTTCATTCTGGCATACTAAGTGTCTTTTGTAAAAATGCAAATATTTCTGGTAGTTTGAAGGGCTGTCATCAAAAGTCTCTTGTTTCCAGGTCCCAGAATTCTAACATGTCTACAATGATTCCTTTTCTTTTTACAGGTTAAATTGTCTTTTCTGAACTAGACAGGAACTTAACTGCCATTTATAACATTGTTTCTGAAGAGGTTCTATTCAGATTTAAATTTCAAAAAAAAAGTATTGCAATATGAGCTATTTGTCATTTGGGGAATGCCTGAAGAGTGACTAACATTATATAAGGGAGAACTGATAGGTTTTAGCTTTGGGTTAACTCGTCTAAAGTTTGGTTCTACCAATTATTATCTACTTTACTGTGATAAAATTATTAGTTTATGAGCCTCAATTTACTCATATGTAAAATGTGGGTAAAAATAGCTATCCTGAGGAGATGTTATGGGGCTCAAATTATATAAAACACAATATAAATGTAAGAAATAAATATTTGATTTTATAATCAAAGGAAGAAATTTGGATGTAAGAGATAAAACAGACTAATAAGAATGTCATGTAGGACTAAATCATTGTTTCATTTAGCTGTTATTCCCTCTCTCACACTGTCAGTATTTTGAGCAACTGCCTCATAATTGAATCCCTCTCTACCATTCTCAGAGGCTCAGAAAATATACATGGGATACTCACTTAACTTTTGAAACCTTTGTGAATTCATCATCCATATTTGCATCTGAACTCCTGATCTATAATTTCTACAAGGGAAAAGAGAGTGCATGGCATATAATCAAGCACAAATATTTGTTGAACTTGTTTAAAATTCATCTTGAACCTTCTTATATCTACAACCTGAACCACATCTTAAGATGGAATGATCTGTGTATGCCTTATCTGCTAGCTCAAGTGCGCACTCTTACTTCTCCTATGACAAATATCATGGAATTTAGAATATTCTGCCTAGATTTAGGATGTAAGAAAGGTGACCCACACCATTTGAATCCATAGTCGACACTGAGGGAGGCTCTGAGAATTTTTCTTTGAAATCCTCAAGCATGAGGCAAAATATATCTGTTGACTTATTTACATATAGTGTCTGATGTTTTTTTAAAAAGAGATGACTCTACTGACCTATCATAGACTTCATAAAGTCCGAACCCTCTATGAAATGATAAAAAGATCAATATTTTATTCTGTATGCCCAGATTCATTGACATCTCTGTGACACTGAGAGACCATAGGCATGGTGAGGGGTGCACAGTGTGTGGACAGTCATTTCACCTGAGTCAACGCAGTCTGATCCATGGGGCAAATAGTTTCTCCATCTTGCCCTTGCTAGCTCCATGCCAATCAGGTCAATTGATAGTGCCATAGACATTTAGAAGCAGAAGAGGATTGGAAGTCACACACATATCTTGTTTGTAAATAAAACTTATCCTTTCCATCAAAAGTGGTAGTTGTATAATTATGTGTAATAAAATAAAAATATTTAGTTTTCTCCAGTCCTCTGAAACTTCTGTTTCAAACCTTCTGGTGCAAATCCTCTAAAACCCATACATATGTCTTCAAGATGGCTTAAGACGCTCTTCTCACTGTGACTGTGAGAAAGAATAATGGCCATAAATTGTGGCTCAGAATCTCTGAAGGAGAGATAATATCAGGAATTGAATTAGCTCTGTAGGCTATTGGGCTTTGGTCTGGCGAACCATGTGGACAAATAAAAGAATCAATAGGACATGCCCCAGTGGCCCATCCTCCTGGGAATTTTCCAGCTGTATTTGTGGAGCTTTTCCTGGAGATCCTTCAATAAGCTATTTAATTTGCTATTTAAATTTAAATCAGAGGGCTACTTAACTCTTGGATCCAGGCTTTGGGTACTCCATTAATCAAAAGCAAAGACACTTTACATTATCTAGGCCTCAGAAATTTACAAAGGCATATCTTTTCTAACATACAACTATATTTTTTATATGAGAGAGAACATCTCGATATATTTATTACTCTCTCCACTAATGAAAGGTTTACCTTTTAGCTAATGAATGAGAGGGAGCGGAGAGAAGGTGTAAACAGAGCTGCCTTTTGGATGATTATAGTTTCAGTATCTTTCCTGGAGGTTTTCATTTTCTACTTTATTCACCTGGATGAAGAAATAACCCGGTTGTGGTTCTACTGTTCGTGGTCCAAAGGGTCAGGATAGCTGGTAGATAGAAGCACAGTTGGTTTCATGGTGACCCAACATTATCCTGGACTTCAAAGAACTTCCTCTTCTCTCTGCATGAAGAACTCTTTAAAGAAGTCCTTTTCCTTTTACAAGGTGAATGCTTCAAAGCACGTGGGAGGACTATTTCCTTCTCAGTGTTTACCTTTCAGAGGTGAGGAGTTCATAGACATTTCCCTGTTTGTACAGTAGAATCTAATCGTTGGCTTTGAGGCGAAGGCTCTCCCTGCTGCTGTTCTACTGTCAGGAGTTTCCCGTGCTCATTTTTCACTTACTGATGCACTAAAGAAGCTGTGCCAGGAACCCGAAAAAAGCCACATGAAATTCCTCTGGAGTATATTTCTGTCAACATTGTATATCACTAAGAAAAGAATTCGGTTCTGTTTCAAAGCCTTGCTTTCTTTCACAGGTTACAAAATGTTCACTGAGTGGCCAGAAATGACAGGCAGAGTGGATGAGTGGGAAAGTCCACATATTTTCTCACTAGGCATGAGTGAAGAAAGACCATAAAATAACGTAACAGATTTTTAATGCATCCATGTGGATTTATACATTCAGTTGAGTATGAGCCCCCCAGTTAGGAAAACCTGGGGGATGCTGTCCGCAAGATATTCAACAATGTGCAACATGGTGCAAAACAATTTTGGAAGCGTGCTGACATTGCATTCAGATCTTGTGATGTGTCATTTTATACCACTTGTGACGTCATTTTATCTGCCCTAGGGAGCTCTGTGAGTATGAGAGCAGGGATTGTACTGTATTCCTTTAGAACAGTGGTTCTCAACCTTCCTAATGCCGCAACCCTTTAATACAGTTCCTCATGTTGTGGTGACCCCCAACCATAAAATTATTTTCGTTGCTACTTCATAACTGTAATTTTGCTACTGTTATGAATCGTAATGCAAATATCTGATATGCAGGATGTATTTAGGCAACCCCTATGAAAGGGTCGTTCGACCCCCAAAGGGGTCGGGACCCACAGGTTGAGAACCGATGCTTTAGAACCTTCCTTTCAGGAATAGAACAAGGACCTTCGTTAGAATTAAATAATTTTTTGGCATTCATGTGGAAGGTATTTAACTTTTGAGTGGAATTGCATTTTTGAAAACAGCTAAAGCAATTGAAATGGAATTTGGTAAATAATTGATCTTTGTAATATTATTTAGCAAAAGATAAAAAAATTAATGGCAATAATTACATATCTATAGTATGATCATGAGAAACAAAAGAATGTCACACCCAGAGAAAACCAGGTGAAAGAAAACACACTAAATTCTTATTTTTGAGTGGTAGGATTATGGATGATTTTTTATATACATTTATAGCAGAAAAAAACTCAACTCATATTTGTAAAAACTAATGAAGCAAATTTTCTTTTTGCAATGAATACACAACCTCTGCCTGAGAAAAATTATAAGCAAGAAGATCAACACTATTTTAAGCAATGGAACCATCATGGCAACAATGCATAAAAACTGAGATAAGGATAACTGCTGCTTATTAAAAAGCTACTCTATGCCAAACACATTGTTCTATGCTGTATGCAAATGGTCTCTAACCCAGAAAATACCATTCAAAGCAAACATTTCCATTTTAATTATCTGTTTGCAGAAACTGAAGTGTAGAAAGACGAAATGAATTGCCCAAGGTCACACATAGTGGGTGGGATTGAGTGGAGACCTTTTCACTCTGAAGCCTGCACAGTCTTTCAGTGACATCAAAAGCCTCTTCCTATGTCCAATCAGTCTTCCCATTGGCCAAAGGCAACTGCCTTGACACTAGAGGCCTTTCATCACCCCTCAAGCTATGACCCACCCCCCCTTTCCGTCAAACCAGTGACTCTGTCTCCCAGGCTCACCTCAGTACATTTCCAAACTCAGCCCCCTCCCCCACATTGCCTGAAGGAGTTTTTATGCTCTTCTATCCTTGCATAGCCAGTTCAAGACGTCCAAAACCATAAAAATTCCTGGACCTCTCCAGTTTGCTGGATTTGTGCCTACCTTTGAATTTTTATTGATTCTTCTTCTCACTGGGCATCTGCCTTTCTGCAGTTCTTATATTTTTTTCATATCATGATGCATATATGGCTTTGTGCCCAGCTGGAATTTTCTCTTCTTGAGGTCAGGCATATGTATTTTATTTCATTTTGCATATACTGTGGCATACCATAACGGTTAAAAGAACAGATCCTGGAGTCAGAAAGTCAGTGGCTGTACCACTTTTTGATGGTGTGGCCTTGAAGAAGTTATTTAACTTCTCAAATTGTAGTTTCCTCATCTGCAAACTGTGGCTAATAATACTAACACTTCATAGCTTTGTTGGGAGAGTTAAACAATACAATAAATGTAAAGCAAGCATTGGTACATGTATAAGACATTGAAAGTACTCAATAAATATTATTATCATTAGTTGTAGTATTCTCATTAACAAAATAAACACAGGAAATGATATAATAGCCACCAGAGAGTGAACAAACTTAAATAAAACCTCACAAATATTTCCACATCAGTTTAGATATTTTCAACATTCAAAAATAATTTTTATTTATTTGTTATATCCATATTACTTAACACAGTATTAACTGTTTAAAAAGCACTTGATACACATTTGCAAAATGTATATGAGTAAATGTGATCATTCTCAAATAATAACCAAAGTAGAAAGAAAAAAAAAACAGATAAAAAGAAAAAACACACACCAGGAAATGAGAACTTTCAAAATAAGAGCACTGATATTAGAGCACTGATGGATTTAAAAAATTTAGGCAAGCCTGTGCAAATAATCCTAATAATAATAAGTGGGCTTTGTTAGTGCTATGGTCTTTTCAAACTAGAAGTTCACTGTGGAGTGATTCACAAGGAACCTGTTGACTTTCTTACTTGTCCATTGGTCAGTAACTCACATGTATCTCTCTTGGGGATGATTATTGTTTGTGACTGATGTTTTCAAGCTAATAAGTGATTATAAGACATTTCACGAAGACTCAAGATGCTCATTGAGGCAAGCCTATTTCTAATGAATGTTACTGGGGAAAATAAATGACCTACTACACTACGGCTCTGCTCTAAGTGGTGCCTTAGCAGATGGTATTCAGTTTCAGCCCCAAAATTTAAAAAAGTTACACGAAAAGAGATTCTGTTTCATTGGCACTAAAGCAAAGCTCCCCAGCATCCCAAGATAGGAAAACAGCTTGGGAATTTCTCTGTTCCACCTGCAGCTGGTTCTGTGTGGGTTCATTCTGCTTGAGGCTTATTCCTGAGGTTTGACGCTGTGAATGGAAGAAAGAAGGTGACAATTTTAGGGTGCAATCTTGAGTAATGAAGGAGATCAACTGTCCTAGCTATTACTAAAAATAGTCAGGTATTTAAAATACCAATCTGAATTGCAGGACATTCTTACACTGATAGATATATAAGGAGCCAGAAGCTACTGTCCTCTAAATCCTGCATGTGTTTGAACATCACTAGTTGTGGAGCTGTCTTTTACATGGGGAATTGTTATATTGTTCAGAATTGCTTCCACTATTTCTGCTGGTGATCATGCCAATAACCTCATTTGTGATATGTTAAGCAACACACACAGTGCCTTGGTATGGAAAATCTCCCCTGAAAAATATCCCCTGAGCAGAACACATGGTTATTCTAATCAATGAGATGCAAATGCATACATATCCTGCCTGCAATAGATCCACTTCAGATTGAAAGAAGACACACACAGACTGAAAGTAATGGGATGAAAATATATATTGTACAAATGGAAACAAACAAAAAAACTGGGGTAGTAATACTTTTATCAGACAAAATCAATTTTAATCAATAATAAGAGACAAAGAAGGATCCAGCAATTCCACTTCTGGGTATTTATCTGAAGAAAACAAAACACTAATTCAAAAAGACATATGCATCCCTATGCTCTTTGCAGAATCCTATATAATAAATGGCTAATTTGCAAATCTACCAAACAGAGGAACGATGCAGGAGCTGCCCCCTGGTGGTCAGTGCACTTCCACAGGGGGAGCACCGCTCAGCCAGAAGCCGGGCTCATGGCTGGCAGGAGAGGCGATGGTGGAAGCCTCTCCTGCCTCCACAGCAGCACTAAGGATGTCTGACTGGCAGCTTAGGCCTGCTCCCAAGGGCTCCCAGACAGCCAGAGGGCACAGGCCAGGCTGAGGGACCTCACCCCTTCCCCCTGAGTGCATGAATTTAGTGCACTGGGCCTCTAGTTATTTATAATAGCCAAGAGATGGAAGAAGATAGATGGATGGTTTAAAAAGTTATGGTACATATATGATGGAATATTACTTGGCTATAAAAAAGATTGAAATATTGCCATTTGTGACAACATGGATGGACCTAGAGGGTATTATGCGAAGTGAAATAAGTCAGACAGAGAAAGGTAAAATACCATATGATTTCACTTTTATGTGGGATCTAAAGAACAAAATAAACAAACAAAATGGATTCATAAATACAGAGAACATTTTGATGGTTGCCAAATGGGAGGGGTGTTGGGGATGGGTAAAGGGGGAAGGAAATAAGATGTGCAAATTACCAGTTATAAAAATAGTCATGGGGTTGTAAAGTACATCATAGGAAATATAGTCAATAATATTGTAATAACCATGTATGGTGTCAGATAGGCACTAGATTTATCAGGGAGATCACTTTGTAAGATATATAAATGTCTAATTACTATGAGCAAAGGCTATAATAAGAGACAAAGAAGGATCCAGCAATTCCACTTCTGGGTATTTATCTGAAGAAAACAAAACACTAATTCAAAAAGACATATGCATCCCTATGCTCTTTGCAGAATCCTATATAATAAATGGCTAATTTGCAAATCTACCAAACAGAGGAACGATGCAGGAGCTGCCCCCTGGTGGTCAGTGCACTTCCACAGGGGGAGCACCGCTCAGCCAGAAGCCGGGCTCATGGCTGGCAGGAGAGGCGATGGTGGAAGCCTCTCCTGCCTCCACAGCAGCACTAAGGATGTCTGACTGGCAGCTTAGGCCCGCTCTCAAGGGCTCCCAGACAGCCAGAGGGCACAGGCCAGGCTGAGGGACCTCACCCCTTCCCCCTGAGTGCATGAATTTAGTGCACTGGGCCTCTAGTTATTTATAATAGCCAAGAGATGGAAGAAGATAGATGGATGGTTTAAAAAGTTATGGTACATATATGATGGAATATTACTTGGCTATAAAAAAGATTGAAATATTGCCATTTGTGACAACATGGATGGACCTAGAGGGTATTATGCAAAGTGAAATAAGTCAGACAGAGAAAGGTAAAATACCATATGATTTCACTTATATGTGGGATCTAAAGAACAAAATAAACAAACAAAATGGATTCATAAATACAGAGAACATTTTGATGGTTGCCAAATGGGAGGGGTGTTGGGGATGGGTAAAGGGGGAAGGAAATAAGATGTGCAAATTACCAGTTATAAAAATAGTCATGGGGCTGTAAAGTACATCATAGGAAATATAGTCAATAATATTGTAATAACCATGTATGGTGTCAGATAGGCACTAGATTTATCAGGGAGATCACTTTGTAAGATATATAAATGTCTAATTACTATGTTTTACACCTGAAACTTATTGTATGTCAACTGTAGTTGAAAAAAATACTTTAAAAATAAATAAAATGTATAAAAAACAAAAAAGAAAGATGCAAATGATTTAATATATAATACATGATACAAATGATTTAATAAATGATGTCACTTATTAGAATTTGCAAAGTGCCAGATACTTTACAGGACAACTCATTTTCACTTTTGCCAGAATGATCTTCCTAAATAGAAAATTTGTGTGACACCATTCCATGGCTTCTCATGTTTTCAGGACATGCCCCTAATTCAGTCTGGCACCGGAAATGCCCTCCTGGATCTGACTACGTCTTACTTCTCCACCATCTGGAGTTTAATCTCTTCCTATCCACCTGCTCCTCCCTTCTTCTGTCTACTGATTACTTGCAGGTCTCAGTGTGCCCTGTTCTGGCTTGCCTCCAGGCCCTGATCAATCTTGAGGTCCTCTCTGTTTGGCTACCTGTTTTTCCAGCCCATTCCTCTTTCCTAACACTGACTTCCTGAGGTATCCTCTTAGATGCCATCGCCTCTGCAAAGCCTTCTCTGCACATTATTTCCTCTCAAGATTAATTAAAAATTTCTCCCAGATATTCCTGTAGCTCAATTTTTATAGAGATATAATTAACATATAACATGTATTAATTTTAGGTGTACAACATAATGATTTCATATTTGTATGTAAAATGATTACCAGAAAAATGTTTTGTTAGTATCTATCACCACACATAGTTCAAAATAGTTTTCTTGTGATGAGAACTTTACAGATCTATTCTCTTAGAAACTTGTAAATATGCAATGTAATATTGTTAACTGTAGCCAACATGCTGTACACCCCCAGGACTTACTTATCTTATCCAGGTGCTTCAACTGGGGATGGGAGGGAGTACTAAAGTGAGAGTATGAGATCCGGATGGGGGTGACAGGACAAGGTATCTAATTAAGTAGAAGTAGTAATAGTGAGATTAGGGAATGAAGAGTTCTCTCCCTCCCTTCCCTCTCATTGGCATCTTCACTTGTACTCATCCCCCACAGGAGCCATTCTGGGCAGTGAATAGGATGAAGAATGGGTGAGGGTGGGAGCTCCCAAATAGTAAAGGGGTTTTTACTGGTGAGGAGGAAGGAGAGTGAAGAAGGAGAAAAATCCTATTTTATAACAATGGGGGAAAGAGGGCCTTTCTATGGAGAGCTACTTTCTTATGATGACATTTTTCTGGAGCATTTCAAGTAGGGGTTCAGATGAATAACTCATATTTTAGAAGGCTTATTACCTAGGAGGTTGTTAAAATAAAGATTCCTAGACTTTACAATATGTGTTTGATTTACAATATGTGGGGACTAAGAATCTGAATTTTGTTGATTTTTTACAAAGAAGAAGGGAGAGGGATAGAGAGTTAGAAACATCGATGAGAGAGAAACATTGACCAGCTGCCTCCTGCACACCCCCTACTGGGGATGTGCCCACAACCAAGGTACATGCCCTTGACAGGAATCGTACCGGGGACCTTTTAGTCCGCAGGCCGACACTCTATCCACTGAGCCAAACCAGTTAGAGCTGAATTTTAAAAAATACCCCAGGTAATTCAAACATAGTGGATTTATGTTCCAAACTTTGAAACACATTGGCTATGCCTGTTTTTGAGATCCAGAAGTAATTTTATGGTCTAAAATCGTCAAGTGACCAACTCTTTTCTTTAATGCATGAAGTTACAGTCTATTAATTAAACAATAGCATTATTTAAAATATGCACTGAGAACAAAAGACCTATTTTTGCACATCTAAAACAGATATCATTTATCTTATTATTGAAAGTTCTATGACAATGTTTTGCCTTTTCTCTAAATAACTGGCATTGTGACATTCTTCTATCTCCACTTTTTAATGATTTAATATGTTTTTTTCTTCCTGTTTCAGCTTCCTTTTTAATCTGCTACTGCCTGTTAAGTCAGCTTCCCTTCACAGCAAAGACTGAGGCTGCTCTTGTTAGATTAAACATTCTCTTTCTATCTGACCCAGCTTTCAACTTCATCTACTTAGTTATATCATCAGTTGGGTAGCAGAAATTGCCAGGGTGTCACCCAGTGGGAAAATCAATTCATGAGAGAAGGGCAAGTGCTGTGTGTTTGACTATAGAGCATCTTTTTTTCTTTCTTTGAGCATATCTGTCTCAGCACACCTGGGTATTCCTCCCCAGGGCTACGAAGAAGTTTGAATTGCCATGCTCTTAATTAGCAACATCCTTTCCCCTTCTATTACAGGTGAACATGATTCATTCTCTTGTATGTATTCCTAAGAGAGAGACTCACTGAAAAAGGACACATCATTGCAAAGTGAAGAGGAGGCCAGCAGTGAGGTGCTTCAAAGACAATTCCTCTCCATTGTTCTAGGAGGTTTTTTAAAATAAATGTTTCTTATGATATAATCCACATCCACTTGGAGTTAGGAATGCCCTTGTTCCATGAATTTAGATGTTCCCAAGAGACATCCCCAACCTCTGACATTTAGTATCTCTAGCGGCTAGAGATACTATCCTATCTTGCCTATCCTTTAGTTTAACTCAATTGGTCTTCATCTGTGTATATGATATCTTACGAAGAGCATAGCATATATAGGCTCCATTGGGTCTATACAATTTCTGACATTTGTGTATCTGTATATATGTCTTGGTGAGAGGAGTTCTTAAATTGCATAGTTTTCTCTGTGGCGTGTATGACATAAAAAAAGATGAAGAATCATTGAAGTAATGGGCCCACATGTTGGCCTATAAAAATTAATCCCATGTTGTGTAGCAGTATTTTTCAAGGGAATTCAGAGTTAATTTCCACAGGAAGCTAAACTTAAAAGGGATAGTTCTTCCTCTTCAGGAGAGCTCTTATTTTAGAAGGAATTGCAAGACGTTTCCCGCCCCTGGAGCCTAAGGGGCCATCTATCTCGGAATTAGATTCTGTGAAGTGGTTTATGATCACCCACATGAACCAATTGCAAGTAGTTTAATTGTGATGAACTCTCACACTCAATTTTAAAGTATAACTTTTTAAAAAGTGCATTCAGACTATTGATCAGTTTTCAAGGATGGAGAAAGAGAAAGTGGATAGTAGAAAGATATAATATAAAACTCCTCTTCCCCACCCCTCTCCTACATTATAAATCAAATGGGCAGGTTATTGGCTCTTGTGTAAAGGCATCAAATTTCAGATGGATGTTGAATTGAAATGGGGATTTTAATGATCTCTTCAGATTTTTTCATTATTACTTACTAACTCAGGTTACTAAGTTTGTCCTTAAGAAATTATCTGGCCTATCCTATAGAATTTACACTGCAATAAAACCAAGCACTTCAGTTTTTATCATTTCTAAAGTGGGAATAATAATACTATCTTTTGCATGGGATTTATGTGAGAACTCAATAAATAACCTAATCACAATGTTTAGAAATGAGCCTGATCCATATACGTTAAAGTATATTTGCTATGATTATATTATAATATCTACTGAATTTAAAAATTGAGAAATGAAACAATGTCACAATTGAATTAACAGTTATCCTTCACTTTTTGTTTACTCTGTATTGGGTTTGAGTTTTTAAAACCTTGTTGGATTTTGAACAAAGTGAACTTTTGGCTAAATAGATATTTATTTCATATTTTTCTGGATTCCTTTTCCCAACCTAAGAGACTTCTGTTCTGAATTCAGTTTTCTCAGAATTCTATTCTTCATAGCTCAGCAATTAAGAAAAAAAAACTGTCATCAATGCTGCCAAACATTTTGTGCTAGCATAGGTTTTAGCCATTAGGTTTAGCCATTATAGCTTTTATTACATGCACTTAATTAGGGCTTCTTGGAAATTATGTTTATTGGAAAGAGAGACTTGAGTGATAGAAATTTGGGGCATATTGAGAAAGTTTTAAAGACCAATATGATTTTCAACCTCAGGACTTCATAGGAACACTATTCTGACCACCCCCGGGCATGATGATCACACACTGCAGAGAGAGTTAAGGGTGATCCTTTAGTCCCAGTCTGCTTGGATTTTCTATCCCAACACCAGCTTATAAGCTGAGTGATCTTGAACAAGTTATTTATCCTCTATGTGCATAACTTGTCTCATCTCTCAAAGAAGAAGAAAAAAGTACCTACATCTGAAGGTTTTTGTAAGAATTAAAGCTAACATAATGCAATGATAAGAAGTACCTGATGCATGTGCTTATATAAGTGTTTGCTCTTCTTATTTCTAGAACAATCATAGTTTCACAAAATTCACTTCTGTTTTCACAAATCCATTTCTAATCAGAAACTAATACTGTGCCAAACTTAACTCTGAGTTCAGATTTATCAGGACTTTTTCTATATGAAAGTTGATTTTTGTTTTAATCTCTTGCATTAAGATGAAAAGGATCAAAGGCTTATATAAAACTAAAATCACTGAAAGTTTACCCCAACATTATGCAGTGCATTTATTATTCAATAAAACATGGACACCTTGTAATGCTTTTTTAATAACAAAAATATGTGAGGTCATGCTTTTCCATTTCAATAGAATGGGCAATAGATGTATTGCCACTCAAGGAAACTGATGTTAGCTGAGTAGCTAGTAGGCCTTTTTTTAAAGCAATATAAGCAGGAAAAGTAATAGGAACAAACCAAATTCTACTGACATTCTATTAGATCTCAACATGGGTACAACAAATTTCCTCAACTCACAAGTTTCTCTTCTAATTTATTTCTCCTATGCCTTTTCCCTTGTCTTTCTTATAATTTTAGAGAGATGAGATGATAAATTACTTGCCTAACACTTTAAATCAAATCAGATACAACATCCACTTATATGAAAACCGTACCACACCCCAAACTTATATCTAGTCACAACCTCTCAAACACTTATTTAAAGTTTTCCATTTTCTCCTTGCTGTGGAGTACAGAAACAGGTTTTCTTGGTAGTGTCCTATGTCCATGATCTAATGAGTCGGGCTACTGCAATCCTGCCTTTTAGCAATTCGTAATTAACCTGTGAAACTTGTGATGCTAAAATATTACTGTGGCAAGTAGCACAGCATGTTTCTAACAGGGATTAAATATTCATCTGTGAAAAAGAAGAGCCTTTGTGGTTGCTCTTCTTTGGGTAAAATTACAGACCTATCAATCTTAATGCTGTGGAGCATGAAATCAGGAAGTATTTCTCCCTCCACAGAATATTGTATTGCACAGTTAGATGTATTTTGAGAGTAATGCTTCTGCATGGGAGAAAGGATGGCAAGCAGAAGACACAAACTATAATGAATTCAATCAACCATCCAATTATTATTTCTGTGTTAGCTCATATCATATGTTTTCAATCTCTGCCCTTGGGCACTGAGACTGATGAATCACACCCAACACTCTCCCATTTCTCCTATGTGGCTATCATTTAAGTTGTTGACACGTATCTTTGTGATAATATGACAACATGGAAATACCCAGTCCTCGGTTACAATATAACTTAAAAAGTTTTTATTTTTGTTGTTGTTTTTTTCTAGATTGAGCGAGAAGAAAAGGATGAAATTATTAACTTGATGGCTATCATTTTAGCTAAGAATTTTGCTAAGTGGAAGATTAAATCTTATTACCAAACTGAGAGACTAATTTTGTTTGTTTGTTTGTTACTAAAGTTGTTCACTGATTGATTCATGGCTTGGCATCTTTTGGGGGTGAGAACTGTTAGCATATTGAATACAAACCAGTCTTGATATGAGAATGCTTTTGGTGGCTTCTATTTAGGAGAATGACAAGAGAACCTCTAGACCTGAGCTGTCAAATACAGTACAGGTAGCTAATGAGCACTGGACTGTAGCTAGTCAGAATTGACATATGTTATAAGTGTATATTACACAAAAGATTTCATAGGTAGTCACTGAAATCTTTTGTACATATTGTGTATTGAAATGATAGTATTTTGGATATATTGTGTTAAGCAAAAACTAACTGTTAAAACTAATGTCATATTTCTTTTTTACTTTTTAAATGTGACAACCTAGAAAATTTAAAATTACACATGTGGCTTACATTTGTAACTTGCATTATATTTCTATTGGACAGCGGTGCTCTAGTCCAAATGACATAATTCAGCAATTCAAAGTTCCAAGTTAACAATCTTAGCTGGAACAAGCACCAAAGAACACTTCTAAACATGAGTACAAGTCAGAACATCATCTGTGTTCTTATAGCTGAAAAAGAACAAAGTGACTTACTCCAAAGGACTTCCTTGATGAAAGTGCTTCCAATTTTCCAAATTTCACCTATTGAATGAATACACACATAATCAGAAAAATTACTATTTTAAAGTTAAAATTCTGGAGGCAACATAGTTCTGTCTGGTGAAGATGTGAATTCTACCTGACACACAATGCCATTAGTTCACAGTAAGAGAATTGCTTGGAGACAGTCACTAGACAATAATGAATTGAGGGGGCATGTGCGTGTGTGTGTGTGTGTGTGTGTGTGTGTGTGTGTCTGTGTGTGTCTATACACAAGTGTGTCTGATATTTCTTATAAATCTTCCACAGATCAAAAAGTTGGGGGATTTATCCATTAAGTGCTGGTGCTAAAAAGCACTTTTAAAAGGCACAAAGTGGCATAACTAAGGACCCATTTGAATGTTAAGATTCAATGTTCAGGTAACAAATTTGGTTGCATTATCTTGAAATAATTTTTAAATTAATATTTGATTGTCAAAGTTCAACTGAAGTTGAGCAATGAACTTGAATGTTCCTTTTAACATTGATGTAATTATTATGTAGTATGTACCTAGATTTAGAATGCCATCAATTAAATGATATTTGACTAATACTATGAGCAGGAATGTGTCAAATATAATGGTGAATTTAGGCAATTGCATTAACTAGTAAACACCTTATGGTCCATATAATTTGAAATGCTCATGAGTAAATTCTGATACAGAATTATATCCCATAGAATTTCAGAAAGTTTAATAATCAACAGTCCAATAAAACTTTTTTAAAAAATATATTTTATTGATTTTTTTTTACAGAGAGGAAGGGAGAGGGATTGAGAGTTAGAGACATCGATGAGAGAGAAACATCGATCAGCTGCCTCCTGCACACCCCCTACCGGGGATGTGCCCGCAACCAAGGTACATGCCCTTGACCGGAATCGAACCTGGGACCCTTCAGTCTGCAGGCCGGCGCTCTATCCACTGAGCCAAACCAGTCAGGGCCCAATAAAACTTAACTTGTACCTGTTTTAGAGATTTATTAAGTGAATTGTTTTTCATAAATCCCCTGCGTTTCTTAAACATAAGTTTTAATCACTTTTTGGAAGGAGATTAAAACCTTAACATAATACACTGAGAGTAAAAAATGTAAAAAGAAACACACATATAAAAAGAAACACACATGGCATCTCTCTCTATATCTACACTAATAAAAGAGAAACATGGTAATTGGTGTACGACCGCTACCCTTTTCATTGGCTAATCAGTGAGTATATGCAAATTAACTGTCAGCCAAGATGGCGGCCGGCAGCCAGGCACTGAAGCGAGCAGGGAGGCTTGCTTGCTGCAGACTCCAACATTC
>NW_005371693.1:2103401-2116991 GCF_000412655.1 Myotis brandtii
TGGGACCCCCCCCTCCCCTGCCCCCCGAGTGCACAAATTTTTGTGCACCGGGCCTCTAGTATATATATAAAACCCTAATATGCGAATAGACTGAACAACGGAACAACCTAACAACCACTCGCTATGATGTGCACTGACCACAAGGGTGTGTGTGTGGAATATGGTGGGCGTTGGTAACAAGTGGCAGAGCATGGAACATGACAGGCGTTGGCCACGGCGGGATGGTGGAGCAGGTGAGCAGGGGTGCCAGGTGGCCTCTGTTTAGACCCCAGTGCTGCCACCTAATTAACTGGGTCACTTTGGTTAGACAGGTTACTTAATCCCTCTGTGCCTCACCTTCCTCATTTCTAAATGACAGTTGACCATAGCACCTACCTCATAGGACTGTGGAGAAAACATAGTGCTGGCCACATGCCTTCAGCCATTGCAGTGGCTGCTGTGAGTTGCTGCCCAGACTCTCCTCAGGACGGAAGGGCGTCCTCTCCAGCTACTAGGAGTGCTGCAGAGGGAAAGCCCTCAGTGGGCAGCCCCTTTCGGGAATTGCCTAATCTGAAGACAATAGCTTTATCCAAAGTTACCCTTCCTTCCTGGGGGGGTCTGCATCCAGTTCGTGAGATTGCAAAGGGCTGACTTTTGTCCCTGCTGGAGACACCTGGGAAGGAGCAGCTTCCCTCTGCTTTCCACGGGGAGGCACCGCAGCTCAGCTTCTCTCCCTGCTGAGTCCTGCTTCTTTCTCTTCCCTTCCACACGTTGAACCCAAGAACTGTCCCTAATAAATTCCTTACCATGTAATCTCTGCCTCAGGTCTGCTTTCTAGGGAGCCTGACATGTGGCAGCTGTTACTACTGTATGAGACATATGGTTAATTCAATTCTCTGCACCTAAGAGTCCAAATTTTTACAAAAATACATAAAGTGAAGGAAAAAAGAGAAAAGAAGACAGGAAAGTCATTAAGAAAAGAAGCAGATTTGGAAAAGAACCAACCAGAACTTTTGCAATTATATATATAATCATGAACATTAATACCCAATAGTCAAAATAAACAGTGACTTAGATGCAACAGGAGAAAGAAATTAACTGGAAGAGAATAAATTATAAATAAATTTCCCAGAATGTAGCACAGAGAGAGTTAGAAAATCTTAAGAATTTAAGAGATGTGAGAATAGAAGAAACTAACATACATCTATAGAAAAAGGAGTTTAAAAGGAAAGACTAGAGAATGGGGAAAAAAGAAATATTGAAGGAAATAAAGGTTGATAATTTTTCCAAAGTGATGAGAGGTACAAATTTTTAGAATGAAGGAACACATAAAGTCCCAGAAGGATACATAAAATGCCTCTGGCTATCTAAGAGTTAAGTTGGAGAACACCAAAAAATAGATCTTAAAAGCAATTTGAAGGAAAACATTATTCTAATAAAGGAAACAATTATCTGACAGCAGACATCTCAAAAGTAACAGTCCAGAAAGGAGTAGAATGACCTCTTCTTCGAGTTGAAGGAAAATTACTGTCAATTGAAAATTCTATATCCAGCTATTTTATTATTCAAGAATGAGGGAAAAGAAAGGCTTTCTCAGACTGGGAAACTACTCACAGGCCCTACCTGAAAGACCTACTAAAAAAGATTTAGGGAAGAAATTTAACTGAGAAAATAGTTGTGGGCTGACGTGTACTAAGTAATTTTGATAAAAGGAATTGGTGGTCATAAGGGTAAACTTAAATAAGTGTTTATCATAAAACCAATAATGATAATAACACCATAAGATAACAGTAGCAATAGCAATAACAATAATCATGACTGATTTCAGAGGGTTAAAAATAAGGAAAAGACAAATAGGACAATTAAAAAATAAGAAAAGCTAGAAGCAATATGTATATATAAATATAAGGCACTCTATATTATATATACTGCTTATATATACATATATGTGCTTACACAAAATATATATTAAATACACTGCTTATATGTATATATTATTTATATATTGCTTACATATATACATATACTAGAGGCCCGGTGCACAAAAATTTGTGCACTCGGGGGTAAGGGGTCCCTCAGCCAGGCCTGTGCCCTCTCGCAGTCTGGGACCCCTCTGGGGTGACCACTTTCTGGCTTAGGCCTGCTCCCCGGGAGATTGGGCCTAAGATGGCAATCAGACATCCCTCTGGCAGCCTGGCAGCCCTCGGGGGATGTCCATTTGCCAGCGGGGAGCAGACCTAAGCTGCAGTCAGACATCCTTAGCACTGCTGAGGAGGCGGGAGAGGCTCCCACCACCACCGCTGTACTGGCAGCCATCAGCCTGGCTTGTGGCTGAGCAGAGCTCCCCCCTGTGAGAGAGCCCTGACCACCAGAGGGCAGCTCCTGCATTGAGCGTCTGCCCCCTAGTGGTCAGTGTGTGTCATAGTGACCAGTCATTCCCAGTCTTTCTGCTGTTAGGGTCAGTTTGCATATTACCCTTTTACTATATAGAATAGAGGCCTGGTGCACGGGTGGGGGCCAGCTGGTTTGCCCTGAAGGGTGATCCGGATCAGGGTGGGGGTCCCCCTTGGGTGCCTGGCCAGTCTGGGTGAGGGGCTGAGGGCTGTTTTCAGGCTGGCGGGCAACTGAAGCTCCCAGCCTCTTTTTTTTTTTCTTTTTTTCTTTATTCTGGGATTTATTTACCTTCTATAGCTGTCACTGGAGCTGAAAGCCGGCTCCAGCTCTGAGGCCGTGGCTGGCTGAAAGCAGGTATCTGGGGTTTGTTTAGCTTCTATAATTGAAACATTGTTGCTTCCGAAGCTCAGAGCTGGGCCACGGCAGGCGAGGAACCTTGGCTTTCTCCATCACTGGAGCAGCAAACCTCCTGCTCGCTTCAGCTGCATGGCTGCCGCAGCCATCTTTGTTGGCAGTTAATTTGCATATCCTGCTGATTAGCCAATGGGAAGTGTAGCAGAGGTATGGTCAATTACCATGTTTGTCTATTATTAGATAGGATGATTGTATACATATATTTACATATATGAACATTATATACACATGTATGTAATATATACACATGTGTATATATGTGTATTATACACATATACATGTATACATATATATGCATATATATTGCATATATATAATATAAGTGAGTGTGTAGTATATGACCCAGATACCATTACAAATCATTGAATAATGCATTAATTATTTACGAAATGGTTCTGGGATAATTAAAATAGAGAAATGTCTCTACCTCATATATAAAGACCTAAATATGAAAAAACAAAGCTGTAAAAAAAATTTAGGTAATAACATGTTTATAATATTTTGTGTGGGAACAATTTCTCAAGCAAGACTCAAAAATTAAAAAAAATAAAATATTAAAACATTTGAACCATTCTGCATGCTACAGACTTAAAGATATCAGCAGTAACTTAAAGGAAAACTGAATGGCCAATAAACATGAAATGAAGCTCAATCTCTGTATTAACTAGGAAAATGTAAACTAAAACAAAAGCCAAAAAATAAACATCTAATCGTCCACCAATGGTGGAAGCTTTTTTTGCAATACTGCACAGAGTTAAAATAAATACACTAGATCTACATTAATCATAGGATAATTCTCAAAATAATCCTCTGTCCTGGTTATCTCTACCCAGAGGGAAGAAGGGATAGATGCGATGTAGGTGTGGGACTTTTGCTCTCATTTGCAAATTTCTTTATCCCTTCCCTAAAAGAAGAAGAAGGAGAAGGAGGAAGAGGAGTGGAAGAGGAGGAAGAGAAGGTGGAGGAGGAGAAGGAAGAGGAAGAGGGCAAGGAAGAGGAAGAGGAAAAATGTAGAATGAAAGCTGAAGTAAACATGGCAAACTTATCTTTTTCATTTGGGTGATAGGTAAAAATGGATTCTTTATTTCATACCCTTACATATATTTCAAGTATCTCTTAATAAAAAATAAGGAAAACATGGTGCAGAACCTTCATTAATCTCAGTTGCCTATGTTTTTCTCTCACCAGTATTTCTATTATTTTTAATCTTAATTTCAATGGTCTTCACTGTGCTTTCACTTTCCAGATGGTGGATTTCCACACAAGTGGACACCTTCATCATGCTTAAACTCACCATGCTTTCCTTTATAGTAGATATTCGTTGTTTTAAACAAATAACATTTAGTTTCCACTTTAAAACACAAAACCCATATTTACTTTGTTTCCTGATTCTACATATAATATTCATCTGTGGTTTCTGATAAGTTTCCTATGATAATCACCATCTTTAGAAACAACTTCTCCATATTGTTGCTCTTTATACAAATCAGTTATATTGTCCAGAGAATCATTTTTTAGTTTTTTTCTTTCTTTTTTTTTTTTTTTACTGTCTGTTTTGGGATGGCTTCTCTGAGTCTCTCACTAGGCATTTTGCAACTATTCTTTGTGAAATAAACTCCTCCTGCTGATCAGTATGCTGTCATTAAGTCATAACTTTAACAAGGAGAAGGATGTTCTTACTATCTATATTGGAATTTTTTTTTCCAGTACGTATAAGTTAGAAGGGCTTAATTTAGAAAACAAAATGTTGGTTGTTAATCCATCACTGACTTAACTAATTGTCAAAACCTAAAGTCAGACTCAATGATGAAAAAGAAATGCAGATAGTACCTGTGCCCTCAGGTCTCTATTTCCTTACCTGAACTTCAGTCTCGAGCGGTAAATACTGTAGATCTTTCATTTGTTCCTACCCGAGTCAGCAGAAGTGGGTAGTGATCATTGTCTGATTATTCCTGGCAGCTTTCACTCATAGCTTGCATCCTTGCTCCAGGAATATGGCATCCCTCCATTTGCTTCAGCAGAACTATACTATATTCATCTCCCCGTCCACTCAACAGAGTATTACCACCTACATTGTTGCTTTTTCTCTCTGGGATACTAGCATCCTGTTTCACAATGGCTAGCACTATGGAACTGAGTGTTCATGGGAACAAAGACTAGTATGTCTTCAGCGTGCTGCAGTTATCCGTAAGAGAGACAGTGTGATAAATTAGAAAGGTCACTGGGCAGAGGATCAGACAAACATGGTTGGATTCCATTCTTTTATTGTAGTGAAATGAGAAATCAGTAAAATTTTAAGATAAAATCCTAAGTTTGGAAGAAATTCCAAGCTTTCTAGAGTCTTCTATAAGCTTTGCCCATTCATCCTCTCTTCTGGTTGTTCCCAAACACTGAACACACATTTCACTTGCCTTTGCCCCTGGCCACTCGCTAGTGGGAAGATTGATAAGCATTGATATATGTAAAACTTTTTATACACTCCAAAATTGTATGTATGTAAATACATATTAATTGAAGAAAATTGCTTTTTCTTTCTTTTTGCTGTTATATATTCTTCCCTGCTCCTACCAATTGGAACTCCTTGCCTCATCATCTATAGTGATTGTCAGAGGAAAGAAGGGTTGGGGGAGCTAGAAGAGAGTAAAGGCGGGATAAATGGTGATGGAAGGAGACTTGACTTAGGGTGGTGAATACACAATACAATATACAGATGATGTATTAGTGAATTGTACACCGAAAACCTATATAATTTTACTAGCCCATGTCACCCCAATACATTCAATTAAAAAAAGATAATGTTTTCTTTCTGGCTTTTTTCCTAGGATTCCCCCCCTTGTCTAAAAAGGCTTCATTGTAGTTAATAATCTGGGTGATGAAAGGCATAATTTAGGGCCATTTACCTTCTCCATTAGCAGGAAGATGGCTTCACTTGTGACAAATAGAATTGGTGATCACCTCAGGCAGAAGACACAGGACATTTGCTATTTCTGCAGGCCACTGGGGCTGTTCCCTGTGTCTCTTTGTGTCCATAGCTGAGATCACAATTTTTAAGTTCCCCCATGGACTCCCTTGCTGGGGTCCAACCCCAGCAGGTCCAGGGATCCCCAAAGGTGTGGACAGAGTCGGCGAAGAAGGAATGACACGGAGACAGCCTTCAGTTGATCAGCATAGCAAGGTTCTCCCTCCAGGATCTCCAGCCAAGTTCTGGTCAGGATCTCCAGTGAAGTTCTTGTCAGGATCTTTAGCCATGTTCTCTCGCTAGGTTCTTTGTCTAGGTTCTGTCTCTAGGTTCTGTCTAGGATCTCCAGCCAAGTCCTGTCTCTAGGTTCTGTTTCTAGGTTCTGTCTCTAGGTTCTGTCTAGGATCTCCAGCCAAGTCCTGTCTCTAGGTTCTGTTTCTAGGTTCTGTCTCTAGGTTCTATCTCTAGGTTCTTCAGTCAGGTTCTCTTGCTAAGTTCTGTTTCTAGGTTCTGTGTCTAGGTTCTGTCTTCTGTTGTCTTGTTACATCTGTATTTATACCAGTTGATTTTAATCCTGTCAATTTCTATTCCAAAGGTTAGGGCGTTGTTTCTTATCTCCATTCCAGGGAGTAAAGATTATGTAGCTTAAGGGTGATTGTTCTTAGTTAAAGTGATTAACTACCCGCCTGGCACTTAGTTAAGGGGTTTTATTCCCTCTCTAACTTCAGGGAAAAATTCCTACCTGGGGAAACAACCTTTCTTGGAGAGGTGACCTTGGTTAAAACACACAGCGCCAAGAAGGGTAGCAAACATATTAAGAACAGTATGCCATATATGCCAGGTCCCTTGAAACATATGCTGTGTAGATGTTTCTTTTCTGCAGCGACTGTGTCAAGCAGCAAGGATGGACTGGCTCCCGGCACTCCCTTAGATATTTATTTGTCACTGTATGTATAGCAAGGTCTTACCCCTCAGCAACTGGAGAGAAATTTCAGGTTGCTGGGAGAAAGCATAGTTTGAAACACAAACACCAGATAGGAGATGCCAACTGCCCTCACTCATACAAACTCACTCCCATTGCACTAACTTGAATGAGGACAAAGCAAACTTTTGCTCAGAACAAACAAATGATTCCTGTCCATCAGATAGCAGTTTATGCATTCAGGAATGGTTGGTCCATGACCTAGTCAATGCTGTAGAACAAAAAAGGGGGCTTTTTTAGGCTTTAAAAGTTATTCTTACTCATTGTAGAAGATTTGGAATGCACAAAAAAAGCATAAAGATGAAAATAAATATTTGAAAATTCCTCTCCTCCTCTCCTCCAAGAGCAATAGAATATTTAGTGATAAGACACCAGTAATAGTAATAGAAATTGTCAACCTAGTGCCAGACACTGTGTGGTTATCACAGTGACCTGGGCAGTCTGGCTGTACAACTGTGCTCTTAATCCCTGTTGCTGACAATACTCTCTGATATACCTGCTGTAGGATCCTAGAATAATTGTAATGCTAACAACAAAATTATAATTATGGTTTAGGCACCCCACATGCATCATCTTAGTTAATCCCAACAATATCCCTTTCAGGTAGATACTATTATCACCCTCATTTTTCAGCTGAGGAAACTGGGGCCTAGAGAAGTGATACACTTGCTTGAGACCAAGTTTACACAGTTAGTATGGAGGGAAGCTGAGATTAAAATGGGCCTTTTGACCAGAATCTTTCCCCTTGGGGACCATGATGAACATTTACTGCTCTCCTGACCTATTGGAACTGGAAGGGATCTCATCAGTCATCTTTTCCAAATTGCTTATTTTATAGAAGGACAATTGAGAATCAGAAACATAAAGAAATTTGCAAAAGGAAATAGAAATCAGTTAGTGGCCATGATCAGCACGCTGGCATTCTGGGCTCTAGTTGAAGAAAGTACAAGGGGTGTCTCTGGCCACTGGGCAATTCAGGGGAACAATTTTACACTTTTAAACATCATTTCCTACATCATTGTCTCTGGGAATCCTCTGTGACACACACAAATTCTCATATTTCATTTTTTTTTCATACAGTAGGAATTCACCCAGGAAAAGTGCAGTTCAGCCTCTAGGATGTTAAACTTCAGTTCTGAAAAACTAAAGGCAGTGCCTGGAAGCCAAAATTCTAATCCCACCTAAGTCATGGCATGGACTTTTGACTCTCCAGTTCCAAATGATAATATATTGATTGCTCCATGAGCAGAGGTAGGTCAAAAATAAGAGAAAAGAGCCTGAAAACCATGTTCCTGGCTACAAGGAGGAAACCTTTTTTAGTGCTGAATAGATGAAAGGTAATAGACACTCTAACCTTGGCTTTGGTGATCACCTCAGGCAGAAGACACAGGACATTTGCTGTCTCTGGGTGAAATGTCTTCATTCAGAATTCTTCTATTTTCTATCCATTTTTCAATCAACAAAAGCTCCCTGTGAGGAAGAGCAGAGAAAGGCAAAAACACCAGGCAATGAGGGAAATATTTAAAGACACAAGGTGAATGAGTCTCCGAAGCCAAGAAAAGATTTACAAGGAATCATGTGCAAGACACAATGGATTGTGACTTCTCCAAAGAATTTTCCAATTGGACAGTACATGTTGGGCAATCTAAAGCTTTCTTCTTAAACTCCTTGTTCTTTTCCTCTGCCTCTTACCCTTTTACCTCTTACACAACATGTTGCTTTAACCTGATATATGCATTGAAGAGTAGGGGAAAGGCCCATTAAATCTGTAGTTCACCAAAATTCTAGCCAATAGAATATCAGAAAGATGGCCAAATATTATCATAGGCTGGGCTACTCATCAAATGTGCATTTCCCAATGCAGCGATTGTGTTTTCTGAGTGCACCACCTAGGCAGAGCCTTCTCCTTATACATAAGCATGCCTAGAAAGAAAAAAAAATAAAAGTCTCCCAGCTTTTTCTTGATCATGACATTTCTTGCCTCACTTCCCCCTATGACATAGCCCTTGCTCTTTTACAGTCTCTCTGTGTGTGTTTCTAACTAGACATGTGCTTTGGGGGCATTTCATAGCTGTTAAACATTTTTTAAAATGTAAGAAAAATATCCAATTATTTTACTCTTTGTGTCCGGCTTTATTCTTAAAGGTTAGAAATGTTCTGCAGATGGAAAAGAAATGTGTTACAAATGACATCAGTTCCATCCATGATTTTAACAAAGGAAAACTATATGGAGGTTGATAAATATGCTTGCCAATAATTAAAATAATATTGGCTTTATAGACCAATTTATTTGACGTGTTACAATATTTGATAGGTGAAGAGAAAACCTCTAATATTATAAACTTCAGCATCACTTAAGGAAGTGCCAGAAGATTCACTGGTTTATGGTGTTTTGTCTTTTCCAGTGCTCAGGTCATTGTTACAAGTTTGGCGCAAGGTAATGCATTAAACCTTTAACACCCCTAAGGTACTAAATGCTTCTTCTCCATTTTGAATATTTGATGGTGGGTTGGTTTTCAAAAACCTACCAAACATGTTTTCTCCCTCATGATAGTTTATGAATTTCATTATCATTCAACTAAGTAGAGTGGCCTAAAATTGCCTAAGCTTCCTGAGGAATTAAAGATAACCATCACCAATAAATATTTATTGAGCACCCTTTTTATGGTTAAGAGACTGTGCCAGGCACTGTACAAAATTGAATTACAACTACACAGCTACTGCCCATAGGGGCTTGCAATCTAATTATAGACAACCAGATGAGATAAACACAGATGACAAGCTCTGGCCAGGCAACCACATATTGTTCATCTAAAAGAGAGAGAGATAAAAAAGAGAGTGTACTTTATTGGGTTAAAAAATTAACCCCCCCGATCCTTTGTGTTTATATCAATCTGAGTTTAAGGAATAACTTTATTTGGGTAAATGTTGATATCAATGAGGTCTTATTCAGCAATAACAAAAGAGGCACACTTCATAATTTTTTTTCCCTCTCCCTCTTTTTCTTCTTATACACCCCCAAGAGCTCAGGCATCAATGTCATTTAAAGCAGGATCAATTTGTTTCAAAGAAGTAGCCTCTTGAAAAGCAACAGGTTCAAGGCCTTACATATGTTCTGCGTCACCAAGGTGGTACAGAGGGTCAGCTGAGAAACAGAGTGATGAAGAGGGGTTAACAAATACTCCTGATGTTTTATATCAATAGTTCTTAAAGAGGGGTTCCTAGACCAGCATTATTATCACCTAACACCTATGGAATGAGAGCCTTTAGTGGGACCCAACAGCCTGGGCCGTCACTAGCCCTGCAGGTGACTAAGGCCACACACCCTTGGAGAACCTCACAATGGTTTTGAGACAACTCTGTTGCTACTCCCCATTTGTTACCCACTGGTATAAAACCCCAGAGCAGAGGCACCCCTAGGTTGTTGTTTGGATTTGAAAATATGTCACCATGATTTCTAGATAAGAAGGACTTATACCTTTAACAAGGAAAGACTGAAAAAATTAGGGGAGGGAGAGAGAAGCCCAACAGGCCTTTTGAAGGGACTCATTCCTTAGATGGGCTCCAACTTGCTTTTGAAAAGTCTGAGCGTAAACACAGGGGCAGAAGCCTTGGTTAGTTGCTGCAGTGTCTTTCTGGGTTCTATCAGGGACTTCATAAGGTTAGTAGTCACTGAAGATGTATTATCCCCAGTGACTGATGATATTGATCCATCAATGAAGACATTGTGAGTGAAAATGATCTCAAATGGAGGAGAGGATTGCCTGCCAGTAACTGATGCCAGGAATTGCAAATTTGGAAGTCTCAGCATTGGTGAAAAAAGGAAATGGCCAAGGCAAGCACATTAGCAACACCAATCAGGAGGAATATGAAGCATATACTATTTCTTTAGACAAATGAAAATATAATTATGTGACTATGTGTGGTCCTTATACAATGTATAAATTTATGACTTGGTAATCCAAGGAAAGAATGAAAGGGAAGGGGGAAGGTAGAAAAGTGTAAGGATCAATGAGATATTTGGGGGCAGGTCAAGAAAGTACTAACAACTTTATATACATTATCTGATTATATGCATTATCTAATTTAATCTTCCCACACTTGGAGAAGTTCAGTGAATGGTTCAAGGTTCCTACAGTGTATAAATATGGGAGCCAGGACTTGCATTCAGGTCTGTTTAACTGCACACATCCTGTAGAATCCAAACATGTACAAAATTTCCACTGCATGTGAAGCACCCATCTAAGAATTGTCAATGCTTACTTCACTAAATCTAACAACGACCCACTTTTTGGTGGTGACTATCACCCCCAGTGTAGGAAATAGGCTGAGAGATAGGAAGTCATTTCATTAGCAGTAATGGGTTTACTGAAACCCAGTCCTGTAGCTTACATCTTCAACTATGACTTGTTGTGGGAGTCAGATCTCCAATAGATGTAAAGCAAAGATGGATTTCAGTAAAGGGAGGACCACATGGATGTGAGAGAAGACACTTTACTCTAAAAGTATTAGGCTGTGCTCTGATTTCCTTGTGAGGACAGAATGCACATTATTCTGATTAGGTTTCTGGAATCTACAGAAGTACCTTGCCTTTAGTGTCTCAGGAGGATGGTGGAGAAGTGAATACCTAGAGTAGGCTCTTGTATTCAAAGCAGCAGAGTGTTCATAGAGCCCAGTCCTGCTCTCTCCAAAATCACTTAAGTAGCCACTTCCAAAAAAGGAAAGATGGGCAGGGGAACTGCCAATGACACTAGGCTTGAAGAAGAACAAGTTTTGTGATTTAGAGTCTCAAGAATTCTTATTCCTACAAGGAACTTGCTTCAACTAGGAGCACCCCCAGAGACCTCTGTGAGGACTCAAAAACTGCTGAGCCAATTGCTGATATTTTTGCTCCTCAAATTATTTTTCAAGAATAATTCCTTAGGGGTAGGTAAGCACTTCTAAGAAATACATGTCTTGAAAGTGAATAGGGCATACTTTTAAGAATTAAGTAAAATAAAAAAGAATATGTGCAGTTAATATAAACAGATTAATAGAGGCATATTATTATACATTGGTGTTCTAGGATGCTCAACAAGAAAAACATTTAATTTTTGAAAGAATATAAAAGCTTTCCCCTCCTAATGTTTTAAGTAATACAATTAAAAAATAGTTCATTTAGCTATAATGTGCACATATATATTCTTTAACATAATTATGTATATATGCCACACAGCTCTCCATTTATAGAATTAATTATGCATAGTTTTACAGATTTAAGTATATAAATATATAACATCTATTAAGACTTAATATTAAGCACACATACATTTATGAATAGCATTAATACTAAAATGTGAAGGAAAACACCTTATGTTTTCAGTTTATGCATTGTTATACCTTGAGAAGGCACATTTTAAAGAATTATTTGCTTTAAAATAACTCAGTAAAGTTATCTATTAATGTAGTGCATTGGTTTTCTCAATAAAGAATGATGCCATTTAAAGAAATACTGGGCTATTATGTCCTCATGACAAGCATAATTAGGAATGTCTGTCTCCAAATTTCACAAGAATAGAGAAAAAGTTGTTGTTCAGCAGAGTCAAATCATAGTCTCTACCCCATGGAGTAATTTAAGCCCAGGCTGAATTAGGACAGGGACAGGTGTAATTGGGCTAGTGTCTGCTCTTTCCAGCCTTGCAATTACCATAATAAGATAGACTCCAGAGAGGTCAGAAGCTAACGGCCAGTTTGGCTGTAGCTTTCTAAGACTGTCATCGGTGAGAGAACAAGGAGTCCATTTGGAAAGAAGGAAAAGCTAAAAAGATGCTGATAATTGGCCTAGTGACAGGAGTGTCTGCCGGAAGACAACAGAAATAGGCAGCAGCACTGAAAGATGAGGTAGCAAAAATGAAGTCATATGGGATGAATGACCTTAGTGAATTTATAATTATATCATCAATAGGCTGGGGCATAGGAGGGCGGTTAAGTATTAGAAAAATACTGTATATTGACTATAAGTTGACCAAGGGATACCAACATGGACCAATTGCCAGTCCTCTTGATGTGTATAAAGTGTCCAGGTCATCATGCAAACCTCCATGGAAGAGAAAGCTCTACCAGTTGATTTGTAAAGTGTCTAGGGACGCTATCATGAAGTATCATAATAAATCACTGTGGGCAAGTGCACTTTAGAATTTTTGAAAAGAGACTCTCTTTAAGCACAAACTGCTTTATTTTTCTGAAAACTAATGCTGATGACACAGGTCTGGGGGTGATGAATTCTCCCAGTGCATTATGCCCAATGATGGGCATCGTCGACCTTAACTCTTATTCTGTCTGCTTTGGATCTGCAGGAATCTTTTTAGAGTCTGAACCAAGAGCCCACCAATAGCTCATGCTGCCTCTACCCTTTTTGGTGTAGGTCTGCTATTTCTGTTTTCTTGGTCTCAGTCCCTTGTGTGAATTAAAGTTTGAAAAATTCTTTACTGATGCTTCTTCATCAGCCTTTTGCACTGAGTATGAATTTCTATTCAACAATAACTTTCTTCATGATGCTCCTTTTTGATCATTGTAATTATGAATAGTAATTCCTCCAAAGTACCTCACATACTGGAGGTAAAGGAAACTGGGTGAAGAAAAGGAATTGGCTAATCTATTGGCCCCGTTGAGCATGGAAATTGCTTTATCGCTGCTTTTACATTCACACTTTATCTCTCTACACATTTTATACAATGTATTACTTTACTAGTCACTGAATAAATGATTCTTGACTGGATGAATGAATAACACAAAGAGATGTCTAAGTGCATGAAATCTTTTGCACATTAGTAGAGGATGACCAATCGTTGAATCTTGCTAAAATCTTTCCTGGAAAATTTAT
>NW_005371693.1:2117136-2120255 GCF_000412655.1 Myotis brandtii
ATTATTGGTAGGTAATTGGTTTACAGTTGCCAGATTTAGAATAAAACAAAAGAACAGGAGACCCAGTTAAATCTGAATTTTAAATAAGGAATATCGTTTTGGCATAGAACATACCTATCCTAAAACATTATTTATTGCTTATCTGAAATTCAAATTTAACTGGGATTCCAATTTTATCTGGTAACCTCATTCTAGTGATAGTGTGGATGATGGGTTTGTGGCAGGAAACATGGACACTATTGATTAGGCAATGAATGGCTTGAACTAGGGCATGCAACATGAAAATGCAAAAGGAAACTGAGATTCAGCTGGATAAAGGACATTCTTAAAGGTCCCCAGCTAGGTAGAATCATAGTAGATCCCAGGTTCATCCCTCCTATAACTGTCTTATTCACATCCTGTTTCATTATTAAAATTACAAAATTCAATTGGTCTAAAGATTATATCATTATGATTATCTAAAACTATGTCAATGGATACCAACCAATCTCAAGGATCGGCTGTCACTAAATAAGGTTATTACATCTAGACCAATTCATGGCCACATCTTGTTCAAGGTCAACCTAGGGTTACTTTTCTCAGCAGGTGCTGCAAGCATAGCAGATTCTGTGAGGGACCGTCTTAGCTTCAAAATAAACAAGGAGGAAACTAAAGAATTTAAGAGTGACTATCTGCTACAGTTTGCTCTTTTCTCCATTGCTAATGGAGAAAATCTTATCTACTTATTATGTTCTTGACATATAATCCCATTTAATTTTCACATCAATCATAGCAGGTAGGTTTTATTATCTTCAACTTACAGAAAAGGAATCTGAAACACAGATAGATTAGGTAATTGCCCCAAGTAAGCAAGTTGGGAGGAGGGGTGTTAATGAATCCTATAATGACTATCAAAACCTAAGTGTATGGGTGTGTAAAGATGAAAATGAGAATTGTTTAAGATGGAAAGTTATCCCAAAACTTAAAAGTAATTATGGGAACAGATATCAAAAGTACAAAGGCAGATACAATTTGAGACTTCCTTATTAGCTGTGCAAGCTTGAGAGGTTTACTAGAACAGTGGGATTATATTTAAAACCAGAAAAATCCTTGCCTCACAGGCTTTTTATGAGGAGAGCATGCTTTTAGAAACTGAAAGACTCTTCAGTTTCTTAAGAGTCTTTCAATGTAATAAAAGTTGTTATAACGTAGTTTTTGGGTGGCATTTTTTAACATCAGTGGTAATTTCCTATGCATAAGCCAAGTGGGATAATCACAACTTGAAATATTTAGTTCTATTAAGTGTTCAATTATTACAAGGTAATTAAGATAATTTGCGATTATTATTAAATGATTTTAAAATATTTCATTATATGAAATTTCTTTAATAACAATTTTAGCTCATCTTTTCCTAATATACTTTTTATTATACCTTTTATAAGTAGAACTTATCTTAAGGTTCATCTCCCTTGGATCTCAACCAAGGGGAATTAGTTCTTGAGTACAAAAATGATGTCATTAAATGTACAATTCACTACCTAAGGTGTCCCTTGCTAAGCACCCTGGACAGGTTAATATAAAGGATCCTGTGTATGTTGCCTTCATCTCACTCTCCTTGTAATAAGATACACTAACTAGCTCAATGTAATGAATTCAACAAAACAATCATATTAAAGATATAGTTATATGGAATGACCAAATTAGTCAAGCTGAGTTTATGTTGCATGCTGGTTAACTGAATGATGTAGTTCAGTTAGACTACTGACACAGCTAGGTCTTGAGTGAGGTAGTCATATAATAGAGATTAAAGCTACTTAGGGTGAAAAGGCAGGATCCTTAAATCTAATTTCAAGTATCTTCACCTCTCCACACCTCCCTTGTATTTTAAAATGCTAATGACTCAAAATTTCCTAAATAAATACATGCTTAACTTTTTAAAAATATCAAAAGTCTTTTGTGAATAAGTAGAGACTATTAAAATACCACTTCAAAAAGAATATCTTAATGTTTTCTGGGAGGTATGCATTTGCTCTAAAATAATATTTTATAGCCCTTTTATCAATTCATCTGGAAGTTCATGAAGAGTCACGTAAGTAAATGAGACAAAGACTACTGCATTGTTTTATTACATCTGAAAGTAAGCTGCAGACCTGGGGTCTGAAGGCTGGCAGATCTGTGTTATTTTAAGTGTGGTTGTAAATACCGGTAATTTAATAAGACAGTTTGTTTCTAGTTTTTCTGGACTATACAGCCTCTGTCCTTTCCCTTCCCTTACAGATTCAGAGGCCAACCCCGGGTCAAATTTGGAGGACAAGTCACGGTAATATAAATATGTGCTGCTGGACAATGTTAAGCATGGAGTGTGAGATCCATGAACCTGCCCTCTGGCTTTTTATTTCTTCATTTTTGGAGAGAAAGTTGATTGAAGTCTTTAAAAACATTTTAAGTTGGCATGCTTTCAATTGCTCAGCCCAAGTGGCAATTATCTGGAGAAAAGTAGCTGATTGCATCAATATGAGAGTTTTCATCTAGGTTTGCCAGGGCATTTTTATTAAAATGAATTAATTATCCTTACTAAAGTTAAAGGTAGAATAACATTTTTATTCTGTTTAATGGAAGGCTTATGCTATGCAATTGGGAGGCTAAGTGTCATAATTCATGACGTGGTTGTAGAGATCAACAGTAGTAGTGTTGTTCTTAGAGTCCAGACTGGAGTGCCAATCACCAATTTGAAGCTTTGAAGACTAGTTAAAGACAAAGTCATACTGAAAGCAGTCACATAAATAGTTTAATTGCTATCGCCTTCTCTCTCACCACTTCTATGGCTCACATCCATTTGTGGAAATTTTCCCCATCTTTATTTATATATATTTTCTTTATTGATTAAGATATCAAATATGTACCCTTATTCCCCCAACTAGAGGCCCAGTGCACAAAACTTTGTGCACTCGGGGGGCAGGGGAGGGGGGGTCCCCCAGCCCGGCCTGTGCCCTCTCGCAGTCTGGGACCCCTCGGGAGATAACGACCTGCTGGCTTAGGCCTGCTCCCGGGTGGCAGAGGGCACGCCCAATCCCTAGGTGCAGCCCCTGGTCAGGCTCAGAGCAGGGCCGATTGGGGAGTTGGGGCGCCGCCCCCTGTCA
>NW_005371693.1:2121465-2133760 GCF_000412655.1 Myotis brandtii
TTTTTTTTTTTTATTCTGGGCCAGCTTTAGCTCTGAGGCCTCACTGCTGAAAACATCGATACAATGTTGCGGTCCGAGGCTGACTGACAGCCAATTTCTGGGGGTTTGTTTAGCTTCTTATTTGCAACATAGTAATAGTTGCTTAGAGTTGCAGCTGAGAGGCCGGCAAGTTAGGCATTGGAGTCCGCAGTCACTGACGCAAGCAAGCCTCCCTGCTCGCTTCAGTGCCTGGCTGCTGGCCGCCATCTTGGCTGACAGTTAATTTGCATATACTCACTGATTAGCCAATGAAAAGGGTAGCGGTCGTACGCTAATTACCATGTTTTTCTTTTATTAGTGTAGATAGTCCCCCAACCCCACTCCCATTCATGCCCTCACCCCCTTGGTGTCTGTGTCCATTAGTTAAGCTTATATGCATGCATACAAGTCCTTTGGTTGATCTCTCCCCCTCCCTCACCCTGACCTCCCTCTGAGATTTGACAGTCTGATCAATGCTTCTCTGTTTCTGTTTTTGTTCATCAGTTTATGTTGTTCATTATATTCCACAAATGGAATACATATCTTTCATGGAATATTTATCTTTCTCTGACTTACTTCGCTTAGCATAATGCTCTCCAGGTCCACCCATGCTGTTGCAAATGGTAGAAGTTCCTTCCTTTTTAAAGCAGCATAGTATTCCATTGTGTAGATGTACCAGTTTTTTAATCCACTCATCTGCTGATGGGTACTTAGGATGTTTCCAAATCTTAGCTATTGTAAATTGTGCTGCTATGAACATAGGGCTGCATATATCCTTTCTGATTGGTGTTTCTAGTTTCTTGGGATATATTCCTAGAAGTGGGATCACTGGGTCAAATGGGAGTTCCACTTTTAGTTTTTTGAGGAAACTCCATACTGTTCTCCACAGTGGCTGCACCAGTCTGCATTCCCACCAGCAATGCACGAGGGTTCCTTTTTCTCCACATCCTTGCAAGCACTTGTCATTTGTTGATTTCTTGATGATAGCCATTCTGACAGGTGTGAGATGGTACCTCATTGTCGTTTTCATTTGCATCTCTCAGATGATTAGTGACTTTGAGCATGTTTTCATATGTCTCTTGCCCTTCCTAATGTCCTCTTTCAAAAAGTATCTATTTAGGTCTGTTGCCCATGTTTTGATTGAGTTGTTTATCTTCCTTTTGTTAAGTTGTATGAGTTCCCTGTAAATGTTGGAGATTAAACCCTTATTGGAGAGAAGATTGGCAAATATGTTCTCCCATGCAGTGGGCTTTCTTGTTGTTTAGTGGATGATTTCTTTTGCTGTGCAGAAACTTTATATTTTGATGTAGTCCCATTTGTTTATTTTCTCTTTAATTTCCATTGCCCTAGGAGCTGTATCGGTGAAGATAATTGCTTCGGCATATGTCTGAGATTCTGCTGCCTGCGGATGCCTCTAATATTTTTATGGTTTCCCGTCTTATGTTTTAGTCTTTTACCCATTTTGAGTTTATTTTTGTGTATGGTGTAAGTTGGTGGTCTAGTTTCATTTTTTTTGCATATATCTGTCCAATTTCCCCAATACCATTTATTGAAAAGACTGTCTTGACTCCATTGTATGCTCTTGCCTCCTTTGTCAAATATTCATTGAGCATAATGGTTTGGGTCGATTTCTGAGTTCTCTATTCTATTCCATTGGTCTATATGTCTGTTCTTGAGCCAGTATCAGGCAGTTTTGAGAACAGTGGCTTTGTAATACAGCTTGATATCTGGTATTGTGATCCCTCCAACTTTGTTCTTCTTTCTCAGGATTGTGGCAGCTATTCAGGTTTTTTTTTTTTCCAGATGAATTTTTGAAGAGTTCGTTCTAGGTCTGTGAAATATGCTGTTGGTATTTAATGGAGAGTGCATTGAATCTATAGAGTGCTTTGGGTAGTATGGACATTTTAATGATGTTGATTCTACCAATCCATGAACATGGTATGTTCTTCCATCTGTTTATGTCTTCCTCTATCTCTTTTTTCAATGTCCGGTAGTTTTCTGAGTACAGGTCTTTTACCTCCTTAGTTACATTTATTCTTAGGCATCTTAATTTTTTTGATGCAATGGTAAATGGGATTGTTTTTTAAAAATATCTCTTTCTGTGAGTTCACTATTGGTGCATAAAATGCCATAGATTTCTTGGCATTAATTTTGTATCCTGCTACATTGCCAAATTCATTTATTCAGTCTAATAATTTTTTGACAGAGTCTTTAGGGTTTTCTATGTACAATATCATGTCATCTGGAAATAATAACAATTTTACGTCTTCTTTTCCAATTTGGATGCCATTTATTTATTCTTGTGTGATAGCTGTGGCTAGCACTTTCAATACTATGTTGAACAGGAGTAGTGAAAGCAGGAATCCCTGACTTGTTCCTGTTCTTAGGGGAAATGGTTTTAGTTTTTGCCCATTGAGTATGATGCTGACCGTAGGTTTGTTATATAAGGCTTTTATTATGTTGAGGTATGATCCCTCTAATCCCACTTTGCTGAGCGTTTTTATCAGAAAAAAAGTGTTGGACTTTGTCAAATGCCTTTTCTGCATCAATTGATATGATTATGTGATTTTTGTCTCTCAATTTGTTTATGTGATGTATCACATTTATCAATTTGTGGATATTGTACCAGCCTTGCATCCCTGGAATAAACCCCACTTGGTAATGGTGTATGATGTAATGCTGGATCCAATTTGCTAGAATTTTGTTGAGGATTTTAGCATCTATGTTCATCAGGGATATTGGCCTATAATTCTCTTTCTTTGTGGTGTCTTTATCTGGTTTTGGGATTAGGGTAATGCTGGCTTCATAGAAAGAACTTGGAAGTATGCCTTCCTCTTGAATTTTTTGGAATAGTCTGAGAAAAATTGGTTTTAGTTCTTCTTTGAATGTTTGGTAAAACTCCCTTGTGAAGCCATCTGGTCCAGGGCTTTTGCTTGCTGGAAGCTTTTTGATTACTGTTTCAATTTCATCAGTAGTTATCAGCCTATTCAGGTTTTTTTATTCTTCCTGATTGAGTTTTGGAAGCTTTTGTATTTTTCTAAGAATGTGTCCATTTCGTCAAGGTTGTCCAGTTTGTTGGAGTATTGTTGTTTGTAGTATTTTTTTTACAATCCTTTGCTTATCTGTGGGGTCAGTTGTTACTTCACCTCTTTCATTTCTGATTTTGTTTATTTGGGTCCTCTCTTTTTGTTTCTTGGTGAGCCTGGCTAGAGGTTCATCACTCTTGTTTATCCTTTCAAAGAACCAGCTCTTGGTTTCATTGATTTTTTTTTTTGTCTCTATGTCGTTTATTTCTGCTCTGATTTTTATTATTTCCTTCCTTCTGATCACTCTGTGCTTTTCTTGCTCCTTATTTAAGTTGCAAGGTTAGATAATTTATTACCATTTTTCTTGTTTTTTTTTTTTTGAGGTAGGCCTATAGAGCTATGAACTTCCTTTTCAAGACTGCTTTCATCGTGTCACATAGATTTTGGATTATTGTGTTTTCATTGTCATTTGTTTCCAGGATGCTTTTTATTTCTTCTTTGATCTCTTTGGTAACCTACTCATTGTTTAATAGCACGCTATTTAGCCTCCAAGTGTTTGATTTTTTTTCAATGTTTTTATTGTAGTTGATTTCCAATTTTATGCCATTGTGATCTGAGAAGATGCTTGTTATGATTTCTATTCTCTTGAATTTGAAGAGACTTTGCCTGTGTCCTAATATATGGTCTATCTTTAAAAATGTCCCATGTGCACTGGAGAAGAATGTATATTCTGTAGCTTTGGGGTGAAATGTTCTGAAGATGTCAATTAAGTCCATCTGACCTAGTGAGTCATTTAGGATTGCTATTTCTTTGTTGATTTTTTGTTTAGAGGATTTATCCAGTGGTGTCAGTTGGGTATTAAAATGCCCCCTGACTGTATTGCTATTGATCTCTCCCTTGATATCTTCCAGAAGTTGTTTTATGTATTTGGGTGCTCCTCTATTGGGTGCATATATGTTTACCAGAGTTATATCCTCTTGTTGAATTGCTCTCTTTAGTATTAAGACGTGGCCTTCTTTATCTCTTGTTATGGCCTTTACTCTGAGGTCTATTTTGTCAGATATAAGTATTGCAACCCAAGCTTTTTTATCATTTCCATTTGCCTGAAAAATTTGTTTCCCATCCCTTCACTATCAGTCTGTGTGAATCCTTTGTTCTGAGGTGGGTCTCTTGCAGACAGCAAATATATGGGTCATGTTTTCTTGTTTATTCAGCTACCCTATGTCTTTTGATTGGAACATTTAATCCATTTACGTTCAATGTTATTATTGATAAGTCCTTGTTTGTCATCATTTTTATTCTTAATGTTTGTGTTTCTTCTTGCCTTTCTGTTCCTTCATTTTACAGCAGTCCCTTTAGCATTTCTTGCATTGCTGGTTTGGTGGTAACAAACTCTCTTGCCCTTTTTTTTTGTCTGTGAAGCTCCTGATTCCACCTTCAGTTTTGAATAATAGCCTTACTGGGTATAGTATTCTTGGTTTCCATCCCTTGCTTGTTTATTTTATTCCATTCCCTTCTGGCCTGGTGTGTTTCTGTTGAGAAATCAATTGATATTCTAACGGAAGACCCCTTGTAGATAACTTTGTCTCTCTCTGGCAGCCTTTAAAATTCTTACTTTGGCATTGATGTTTGTTAATTTAATCATGATGTGTCTTGATGTTGGTCTTTTTGGGTTCATCTTGTTTGGGAATCTATGTGCTTCTTGGACTTGCGTGGTTTTTTCTTGCCAATATCAGGGAAGTTTTCTGTCGTTTCTTCAAACAGGTTTTCTATTACTTGCTCTGCTTCCTCTCCTTCTGGTAACCCTATTATGTGGATGTTGTTTCGTTTTGTGTATTCACAAAGCTCCCTTAGGCTCTCCTCTTGCTTTTTAAGTTTTCTTTCCAGTTGCTGCTGTGTTTGTGTGTTTTTTCCTACCTTGTCTTCTAATTTGCTGATGTGGTCCTCAGCCTCTTCTAGTCTACTGTTTAAGCTGTCCATTGTGTTGTTTATTGCACCTGTGTCATTCTTCACTTCCTCTTGGTTCCTTTTCATGTTGGTGACATTCTCATTCAGCTCCTTATAATTCTCATTGATTTGTGTGTATTTGTCATCCAGCCATTTGAGCATCTTTATAACCATTACTCTGAATTCTTTCTCTGACATGTTACTTGCCTCATTTCATTTAATTCCCTTTCTGGTGATACCTCTTTTTCTTTCCTTTGGGGATTGTTTTTTTGTCTCCTCATTTTTTGCTGTTTAATTGTTTTAATTGTTTTATTTTAATTGTTTCTGTGTCTTAGATCCAACTGCTTTGCTACCCAGGTTCTTTTGGGGGTGGTTATAGAGGTTTAGTCTCTCAGATCTCCTGGGCTTGGTGGTTTAGCGGAGCTCCCTACTTGAGCTATTTGGGTTCTCTTGATGTAGTTGTATCTTGAATGTTAATTTCTTATTCATGGATGAAGTTTCATCATGGGTTGGCAATGTGTCTCTCCCCTGGCTTCGTTGTAAGCTGTTTTGGATGTGATCATGGTTCCAGCTCTTGTGGAAAAGGTTGTCTGAGGTCTCACTGGTATGTGCTCACTGTGGGTCCCCAGAGTCCATGGCCTGGGAAGAAGAAGTCTCAGGGCCTGAGGCTCATGTACTGTGACTTTGGCTGGTGTGGTGTGACTCTTGCTGGAATTAGCGTCACTCTGCAACTCACTATGAGGGCCCCAGAGCCTGTGACAGTGTGGGGCAGGTGTCTCGTAGTCTGTGGTTGAGGCAGTGGAACTCCGGCCAAAGTGATTTCCCTCTCTGAATCATGAGGGGGTTCAGGATCCAGCAGCTGGGGATGTGGAAATCTCAGGGTCTGTAGCTGGAACAATGTGGCATTGTCTAGGGAGGCACATTTTCAGTAACTCACCAAGCTGTCCAGAGGTAGGTACCCAGGAGGGGGATGTTGTGGATCCTACTGAGGGAGCCGTGTGCCCTTGGTTGGAGAGGCACATGCCCAGTGGCATCACACAGGGGGCCCGGGAGTCTTCTGCAAGGGGTGTGTGTTTGTGGGGCCCACATACTGGATCAAAGCAATTGTGGTGTTCCACTGGCCCCATGGAGGGAGAAGTCCCAGTTTCTGCTCAGGGGATGTGTACCCTTGGTTGGATATGCATGCTCAATGGCTGCTTACAGAGGTGCACAGGAGCTGTATGCTGGGGCAGTGGGCTCAGGGGGCCCTTGTGCTGATGCTATCATGTGGACTGGTTGCTAACAGCCAGTGATGTGCCTTGTGGTGCACTCAGGGGCAGCCTGCCGGGGCATTGGGCTCAGGCAGCTTGCTTGCTGGATTGGTGTGACTGCAGAGACCAGAGGTCAGCAGCTGAGGAGGGGGAAGTTTGAGTTTCTGCTGCTGGGGCCTTGAGCTTTTGGTTGGATATGAGTGCACCTGATGGAAGCTCACAAAGGTGCTCGGGAGTTACCTGCTGGGGTGGTGGCCTCAGGGGGCCTGGATGCTGAAACCACATGACTGCAGTGTCTGTGGGTAGGCATCCAGGAAGGGGGAAGTTCAAGTTTCTACTGCTGGGGCCATGTGCCCTTGTTTGGATATGAGCTCACCCAGCCAGGGCTCAAGGAGGCACCCAGAAGCCACCTATAGGGGTAGCAGGCTCAGTAGGTCTGTGTGCTGGAAAGGCAGAACTGCGGTGTCTAGAGGTCAGTAGCCGGGGAGGGCGATGTACCAATTTTTTTCTGCCTTGCACCCTTGGTTGAAACTGTGCGTGTCCAGCAGGGGCTCACAGATGCACCCCAGAGCCGTCTGTCAGGGTTATGGGGCTCAGGAGGCCTGCGCACCAGAAAGGAGAGACTGTGGTGTCTGGAGGTTGGCAGCTGTGGAGTGGGAAGACTCAGTTTTTGCTGCCGGGCCTTGCATACTTGGTTGGATACATGCATACCCAGTGGTGGTTCACAGAGGCACCCAGGGTTCATTTGCCAGGGCGGCACACTCACACACTCAGGGGGGCCCTGGCGCTAAAGCTACACACCTGAGCTCTCTGTGGGCAGGCAGCTAGGAGTGGGGAAGTCCAAATTTCTACTGCCAGGGCTGTGTGTCCTTGTTTGGATATGAGCATGCCCAGCGGGGGCTCACGAGGCACCCAAGAGCTGCCTTTGGGGTTGTGAGCTCAGGAGGCCTACATGCTGGAAAAGCGCGACTGTGGTGTCCAGAGGTTGGCAGCTAGGGATGGGGGAAGTTGCACTTACTTCTGCGGGAGCCTTGCACCCTTGGAGGTGGAGGTCCTAGGGTCTGCAGGTCTGCAGGTGGGGCAGCAGGATTTTGGTTAGAGTGGCTGCAGGCTCACGGGCAGTGACCAAGGCCTGTCTGGGTGGTGGTGGTGATGAGTTCCTAGAAGAGGCCACTCTTCCCTTCAAGATGGCATGGGCTCCATGCCCAAGCCCCACAACCTGGGGAGTGCCTGCAGTGGTGGTAGGTGCTCCCTGTCCAGGAGAGTCTGGTCTGCCAGCCCCTGCTACTCCTTCCAGATTTAACTGTCCCTTACTCACTCACTCACTCACACACACACCACACACATCCACACACTTTCCTTTTACCCCCTCACTCACACTTCCTATCCCTCACCTCTGTCCTGCCAGCCGCCATCTTCCTTCTCTGCCCCATCTTTAAATGTAATTGTTGAACCCATGATAAGTCTATAGTGGCTAAATCTGGCCATGACCCTCTATGTTTTCCCAAACTGCTATAAATTGTGATATGTGAAATGAGTTTGTTCTAAATAGTCTGATGTTTCAATAAATCCTTCAATAGCCATGCCTATTAATGAAATACCTTTGTGGATAATTTAAAAGGAAGACTTTCTACTTAGATTTTATGTATTATGACAATGTTAGTAACTTATTTACCTTTCATAATTAGGAACATAACAACATGGTCTTGCATTGCTGAATAGATATAACTGAAGGAAGAAATATTGGCATGTTTGGAAATAAGGTTAGGGTTGAAAACCAGTTTTTAGGTGACTGTAAATTATTTAAGCAGGGAAGTGAGTGTTGACTATTTTTCTTGCCTAGCTCACCAGGATGTTAAAGGGAGGCAGTTCATTTCAGCCTCCCTTTAAGAAATTGCAGAAACTCTGCTGCTGCTTAATTTTTTTTTTTAATTTTAGTATCTGAAAATAATAAAAACAAGGTAATAATGCTGAATTTTGAAAAAGATAATATGGGAAAGAGGTTATATTATTTGGGAGTGTAATTTCTAAATAGGAAATATGTAAAATGCTTAAGATGTTTAATAACAAAATTCAGTATGCCTCCTGGAAAGTTAAAACACAATTACTAACACATTCATTTTGAGAAAATACATTTGTGTGTTACTGGTGATAATAGTGATTCTTCATCAGAAGGCAGTGCTCACTGTGACTCTCAAGGAGAGTCTGTATAAGGGCCATCTACTTCCTTTCAAGAGCCTTTGAAAATTCTCTTCACTCAAGGGCATAGTTATCAGTTGCTTTATGAAGACCACACACTTATCAGAGTTTTTCTCCCCATCATGACCTGCAGGCAAAGATCTTGTCACTTGATTTGATATTTAGTTTTGATTAACAGTTCAATGGGTCATGTTTCCTGGCTTCAATTTTAATAACATTTTTTATTTGTGGTTCATAACTTAAAACACACACACACACACACACACACACACACACACACACACACACACCTTAGTTCAGTCCTTCATCCAGGCTGGCAATTAGGCAATTTTTTCATTTATTTACAAATGTCCCCAAAATAAATATCAAATGGTATATTTAAAAAAAAATAAAAGTAGATTTTTTATTGATTTCAGAGAGGAAGGGACAGGGAGAGAGAGAGAGAGATAGAAACATCAATGATAAGAGAGAATCATCAATTGGGAATAAAACCATGACCTCCTGGTTCATAGGTCAATGCTCAACCACTAAGTCATGCCCATCCAGCTCAAATGCTCAACCACTAAGTCATGCCCATCCAGCTCAAATGGTATAATGAGTGAAGACAGAGTGGGTCTTGTTGGCACATTGACTCTGGGTGTAATGTGGTTAAGTGACTGTGGGAGAGAAATCAGCATGGCTCCAAGGAAAAAGGACTGCATTGGATTCAAAAGCCCTGAATGCCTGCAGGCCTGGCTCTGATACTGATTGACAGAGTGGCTTCGCAACAGCCATAAATCTACTGTTGGCTTCACATGTTTGTAAATAGGGCTGCACTAGTGCCTGGCCCAGAGCAGGTACTGGATAAATAAATGTTAAATGAGGGGTTTTTTCTATCTCTAAAATTCCCTAATTTGGTGTTTATTATTATTACAGAGATACAGAATCTCAGGGATTAAATGAATTTTGGAGAAAGAAACAGAAAAAAATCAGGTGTGAAGTCAAAAAGGCAACTCATTTTCTTTCTTTCGTGAAATAACCTAGAAAATATTTTCCTATGCTGAACTCGTGTATCTCCCTCCGATTACATATAAATGTGGCTGGACTCTCCCTGCTTAACTTTTATACCAGTCACATCTGAAACGCTTGAGTTCAATTACCTTAACCGATTTATATCCACATTTTAAAATTTTGCATAAAATCTGGCAAAGACAGCAACTTTGGTTAGTTGGCTGTTACTTTCTGGTCTTATTGATTTGGAATTGGCCCAAGATCCTCCTGGTTTGTCACACATTTGGTTTCTAAATTAAAACAGGAAATACTGAAGCAGATTAAAATGGAAACAGCAACAAAGTGGTATTTTCCAAACATGAATAAAATGTTGGTTTAAAGTGGAGGGGATTTCCATTACCAGAAACTTTTTTCATTTCCCTAACTCTGTAAGAACTGTTTTTTTTCCAATCTGGAATTGTGATATTCTACTGACAGGCACTGATGAAAGATGAGCTGGAGATAAAGAGATGCCTCAGGAAGGAATGAAGCCAGAAGTTCACACCCAGGGGAGGGGCGCGGTGCACCTGAAGACTGTCCAGGTGCCACAGGGCTTGGTGATCAGAGTGCTTTTGTTTTGTTTTTAAAGAATACCTCAACTATAAGGCATATCTGTGGCTTCATGACTGTGCTCACTGCAGGCATTTGACTTCACTAAAAGAGACCTGAAGCCTGGGCCCAACATCTCACAGCCAATTTTGCAATCCCGTCTTTACATCACCAGTGAAGAACTATTTTCTGCAAACATGCAGTGAGTCAAGTAGTGTTCTTTCACAGCATAAATAGTCGGCCTGAACATTCTTTATGGCATCTCTTTCTATGGTACTTTCCATTACAGATGGAATGCAAATAGTACTTTCCGGAAAAGATATTGTCATCAGGACATTTCTCCCAAAGTTCTAGAATTTAGCAGGTTAAAAAATATATAAATGGTTTCATATCTTTAAAAATATATATATGGTTAAGTGTCTTTGGCAAGAGATAAAGAGATTTATTCAGAGAACCGTGGCAGCTTAGCTTCTAGAAGGGTAGAAACAGGGTTTCTGATGTGCTATGTTTACTACATTAACATGACCTAATAAAGATGTTTTTAAAAATAGATGTTGAACCCATTGGTGGAGTTGGGAGTCCAAGAGAAACAGTTTCATAGTTCTCCAATTCAAACTCCTTGCTGTCAATATATATGATACATTTATTTACCAATAGTTTATTTATTTATTGGCCCAAAGGAATAGTTGGATTGAATGGCTAATTTGTGGTACTTTGTGTGATAACTGAGGGAAATGGTGTCTTCATGGAGAAACTGGCATGAAGTTGATCTTATGTGCTTCCCTTGTCAGTTCACTTTCCTCTTTAGCAGACAAGGCTCATGAAAACTATTTTGTTCATATGCATAATTAAAAGGGTGTGAGATGGACATAGCCAGAGGGTTATTTGGATTCCATTTGGTCTTTTGATGGATTAATAGAATAAAATCGTGTATGTGAAAACCCTTTTATAAATGTGAAGTTCTAAATAAATGTATGACATTAATTATTATTGTAACCTTTCTACTGGAGAATACAGCATGCTCCCAACATCAACCCCCTGAGCTGATCTTTTTCATGACAAATATATCTAGAAAAGCATTGGCTCCTCCCTTTCTTTGGTCTTTAGTCATGCATTGAGTAGATTTTCTTTGTAGCAAATTTAATGTAATCATTGGCCCAAGTCTAGACAAGGAAAGGTACTTTAGCAGAACTAAAGAGGTAATTACTGTGCATAGCTTGTTATTAAATTAATATCGAAATAAGCCATTCCATTTTAGATGGTATAATTCTAAGAGAATTCACTTGCCTTGCACTTATGAATGAGAAATGCCTTAGGTTAGACCTGTCTCTGACAATCAAATAACACTTTCTCCAAATAGAGCAAGGTGTGATACCAGATGACACGGTAAAACCAAGAAGCTCAGCTTTGCCTCACAGGCATCCATTCAGCTCTGTTTCCATGGCTTTGGAAAGAAGGTCAGCAAAATATGTATTATTCAAGAGAAAAATTTATATGATGGAAATCCTACTTCTGTTATACAGCTCATGCTTTAATTAATATGTAAGGACATTTATCATAAAAATATTATTTATGTTTTGGAATAAACAGAGTTGAAGTAAATAAGATTAGTACCTGCAACTATAAAACAAAATATATAAATTCTTAATACATGGTTTCTTCAGAGCAATATGCCAGCATTCGTGTTGCAGGACATGAGGAGTAACAAGACACTGAATCTTGGATAATTTGGTCCTAGGTTTCTTACCTTCTTTGTTTAGGGGATTTCTCACAATATATTGGTGGACATCATCTTCTTTAGAGAGATTGAAAAGTTTTCCAGTTCTGCTAACTCTTTTGGGCACCAGGTAGTAAGGCACAGTAGTATCAGTGAGACCAGGAATATCTTTCTCCCCTCTTTTTCTGCAATGAAGAGGCCATAGAATATGGTAAACTTTTGGCTAAGAGAATGAAGGAGGACAAAGAAAAATGCCAGGAACAGATCGCCAAGAGATAAGAGATGTAGGTTATCCTCTCAGAGAGTTTCTACCTCTAAGTGTGAGTCCAGTTAAAAATTATATTTTTTAAGAGTAACAGATAAATAAGAATATATGTGTGTGTATATATATATATATATATATATATATATATATATATATATATATATATATATATATATATATATATATATATATATATATATATATATATATATATATATATATATATATATATATATATATATATATATATATATATATATATATATATATATATATATATATATATATATATATA
>NW_005371693.1:2134180-2174713 GCF_000412655.1 Myotis brandtii
AGATATAGATATATTCATCATAGTGAAAAACAGGTATATTTTATCTTTTTCTTTGCCTCTTGAATATCAAGTAGCAAACATTTACTTAAAACTTATAGGGTCATAGGTCCTATGAATAAGAAAATACCCCTGTGAAGTAATTTGGTTTGGAGAGAGAAAGAAATGACACAGAAAATAAAATATGGCGAGGGCTATAATTAGTTTCATGCTGGGATGCTAATCTCATGTCAATCTTAGAAACTCTAGGAAATTGGGCCAGGCCACTTGAGACTATATATATGAGGACTCTGTAGGTCTCCTGGGAGAAACAATAAAGATAATATGTATCACTTTTTTCCAGGCCACAGGGTAAAACGTAGCTCAAAATAAAAGTTGTAGAAGAGTGTGACTTAGCCTTTTGGGAAAGTACACTAAGAAGGGATAGCATTTACCCCGGAAGGAGAAATGTCTGGCTCAGTACTGGACCACCGCTTCACAGCAAACAGGACAGAATCATTCACAAGTCTTTCCACACATACTCTGGGACGTTAGATCTTACTTAAGCTCAGGGAGAAGAACAAAGAGATACTGAATGAGCAGCTTCTTTCTTGGAAGTCAGTAAAAAGCTACATTCTCCAATTAGGGAACATCTTACTCAGCTTAAGCTGCTATAACAGAGTGGCATAGTCTTGGTGGCTTACACAACAAACATTTACTAGTATATCTCACAGTTCTGGAGGCCAAAAGTAGGAGATCAGGATGCTAGCATGGTAGGGTTCTGGTAGGGGCTGTCTTCTGGACTGCAGACTGCCAACTTCTCTTTTTATCATCACATGCCAGAAAGAGAGGGAGCTAATTCTCTGGCCCATTTTATAAGGGCACTAATCCCATTCATGGGGCTGCCACCCCCAATGACCTAATCAACTCCCTAAAGCCCCACCTCCAACTACCATCATATTAAGATTAAACATCACCATGTGAGTTTTGGGGGACACAAGCATTAAGTTCACATTAAGACATTTAGGTTGTGTTGATAATTTACAGCATTAATTTGTGTTTTTTGATCTACTGGTTTTAGTGGACCTTCCCTCCGTTTCCCATCCAAGACTTGGTGTTATCTTGAGTTTCTGCAACTCTGCTTATAGGTTCCAAAGGAAGGAATTGCTAAATTCCATCCAAGCATTCATTTTCTTTATAAACCCAGGCTCTTCAAGAGCATGTTCTCAAGGGCAGAGAATGGAAACATGGGTTTGGGAAGTGGGCAAGTGGAAGAAACTGCCTCCTAATTGACCCCTACTTCTCTCTTACCCACCACTGTCTGCCCCCAACACAGCTGGAATGACCCATCTACAATTGAAATTGAACCTTCTAATTCCCAATGGCCCCCATTAGACCCAGGAAAAAGTCCAAACTCTTTTTCATGGCTGAGAACCCCTTCAAGATCTGAATTATGCTAATCTGTCTGTGTTCATCTCTAACACACCCATTAAATGTCCTTCTTCCCCACCCTTTGCCTTTGATGTTTCAGTCATACCTTCCCTGTTTCCACTGTAGCAATCTCCATTGCTCTTCTCTCTCTCTCTCTCTCTCTCTCTCTCTCTCTCTCTCTCTCTCTTCTTGCTTTTACTCCCTATTCTTATTAAAAGTACTTTTTATGTTTTTTTCTCATGCTATGGTTAGCTTAAATGTCACTCTTCCAGGAAGCCTCTCTTGACTTCACATTTGAATTAGTGGACATTTTCGTAGAGCCCCCTGCTTTTATCTTATAGAGCACTTATCACATTGCACTTATCTGTCTGTTGACTTGTTTCACTCACTAGCCAGGAAACCTCATGAGATTTATGTAAAATGATGGCATTGACCTTCATTCTAACTTTTTAGCTTTAATTGTTTTCATACTTTTTCTTCTGTGAAAAGCAGAGAGGTATTACAATCTTAGGTTATATATAAACAATATACATTTCCATTATTTATGTATTCTACTCAGGTATGAGTATTTCTAGTTTTCTACTTGATTTCATTTTGTCTTCCTCCATGATTATTTCTTAAGAAAAAAATTTTTTTTCTGCCATTCTGATAGCTTCCCAATACTATTTATTTGTGGTTTGTACATAAACTCTTCAAATACTCTCTGGTTTTCTTGCAAGCTTCACAATCTGGTTTCTTTCAAAAGGGCCATATTGCTTTTTAATTACTGTTGTACTTTTCTAATGCTCCTTTTGAGTAGGTTCATACAGCAGATATTACACTACAGGAACTCTTATTACTAGGGAGAAAGTATCAATTACAATTTTTTAAAAGTTATAAAATATTACATTTTAACCCAACTATTCCACTTAAGTAAAATAATCAGAGACATGGGCAAAAGGGAATGTTTAAGAATATCCATTTTAGAATTATTAAAAAATTGAGAATAATTTTAAATTTCAACAATAAAAACTGTTCCCCAAATGATGGCAAATTATATTATGTAATATAATATATTAATTAAAATAATATTGCAGAATTGTAAAATGTTTACAATATTTTGCTAAGTAAACAAATCAATGTGATCCCATTTTTATAAGGATATAGATTTATCTAGCATTGGACGACTCAAAATTTTAGCAGTCATTATTTCTGAAGGAGACACTACTATTGATTTTTCTTTTTAATTGCCTAGGATCTTTAAGTTTTGTGCATTGAAAATGTATTACTCTATATTTATAAAAAAGTTAATAAAATATGAAAGCTAATGATTTGGTTCACCAACCATGGTTACCAATTCTTCACGTTAAATTTCCCCCCAATTATTTTTGAAATGTACCTTGACCTTATTAGCAGAAAGTTCGTAATGTCAGCCTATTCTCTGACCTCTGAATCATCAGGGGCTACTACTTGATCCAAATAGGCTGGTGCTACTTCCATACAGCTGGTGGAGGAGTGAACAAAAAGTTCTGGTTGGTTTGCTAAGACCATTTCTGAACGCTGCTTGCAGACCTCCTTCCGTGCCCTCAGGTAGGTGCTTTCAACTGCTGCATGTCTGGATGGCCTTGATTCCTCCTAATGCTGCAGAAAATGCTCCTGTAATTCATATGGTCATAATGGTTACTATTCACAAGAACACAAAAGTGAGCCAGGATGAACAGCGAGGGTGGTCTTCACCACTTGCCATGACGGTAAGATAGTACCAGCGCCCCCCAACCCTGCCCCACCCCCTGCACACTTACATCCCATGTTGATCCCTGATTGACAACCCAGAGTCTCCCTTCTTCAGTGAGGTTGATGTCCCTTTTCTGCTAGTGGAACTCGGAAGAGGTTATTCTCAAGGTATACACAACCACACTGTGCTCACAACTTCAAAATCTAAAGGACTGAACTGTGTGGGTTGTTATTCTTTCCTTTCCAGAAGTGTCTTTGTGAACATTGACCCACCCTCAACATTTCTCTCCCCTTCCCTGACTGCTCAACGTTGCCCTAGAGAAGTAAAATATTCTGACACAATTTCTCCTGAATAACGAGTATCCAGTTTCCTCATGTTTCCGTTCCCAGGAGAAACAACTTACATTTTAACAAAGTTCTCCACCAAGCTTTCTGCCTATAGAAAGAAAAAGCTATCAGCTTCACTCAATTCAAAACATCCTTTATATAAAGAATCTAGGAATTTTCTGAAGCTAGAGTTGAATTTAAAGACAGTTTAGTTCAAGGCTCCACTCAGGTGATGAGTCTGAGTTCCAGAGGTAACTCCCATGTGTCACAGAGCAAACAGCAGAGGAATCAATGACAGAATCTAGGCCTGCTATTGCCTGGACATGTGTTCAAGTTTCTTTCTTTTTTTTTCCCCCCCAATAGGGTCAAATGTGGCCAAATGGAATGTCTTCTCCAAGTTCTGGCAAGAGCCACTATGAATTGTCACCAGCTTTGGCCATGGAAACATTTTGTTCTCTAGTTACATACATACAAAAATGTAAGATTGGGGAAGCGGATAAAGCTTTTGTGTGCATAATTAATAACTCACACCTGAATCTCTGTATCTCATTAGAGGTAGTTGTCTCACCTTTAACTAGAGAAGACAGGCTTTATTTTTGTAGTGCTTTGCCCTATTATGTTCAAGAGTAATAATTCACAGTGACAGATATAATCCACCAAACTCATTATTTTCAACCCCGACCCATTTATTTTGCATTACCAATACAGTTTTGATGCCTATCATTCCCTGGGCTGCGGTGCTTGATGAAATGTTTTATTGCAATATGTCAGAGTCTAAATAATCAACAGCAGGAATAAGGTCGAAGCCTTCCAGAGTGACTGTGTGCATTATAAAATCGTGTGTAATGCACCCTGTTCTCCCAGGAACATGTCCTACAGATGTGATTTTGATAAGATGGTTACATTTGGAAAAAGAAGAATGGTATATCTCTCCTACAGCAGGCCACATCTCTTCAGAGATTAAAAATAATATATACGTACTCAATCTATCAAAGGGAAAAGTAAACAGGATTTGAGCAGAGCTAAAATCTCCAAAATCTTTTGTGAAAAATCCTACTTACACTTTAACATATTGTTCTATAAAAATAGCTGGCTTTTTCTCCTTGATTTATATTCTGTCAAAACCCTGGGTTGGGATAGAAGGATATTGTCGTACGATAGGCCGTGTAGAGGTATGTGACTTCCCTTGACTTTAAAGGAATCACAGGGAAGTTTGAATTGCAACTAATCAACCTTGAAGGGAGAGAAACTAAACGAAACACCTGTTTTTCTGATTACTGTACCACAAGGCCTTTTAATTAGTTTGTGGAAATGGAAGTTTTAGTTATTGAAGCATGGTTATTTTCTTCCAAGAAAATGGACATGTGACTATACATCATTAATTTGTGATTATTATAAAAATAAAAATGTAATTTGAAGGACTATACATTAACAGTGATTCTCAACCTTCTGGCCCTTTAAATACAGTTCCTCATGTTGTGACCCAACCATAAAATTATTTTCGTTGCTACTTCATAACTGTAATGTTGCTACTGTTATGAATTGTAATGTAAATATCTGATATGCAGGATGGTCTTAGGCGACCTCTGTGAAAGGGTCGTTCGACTGCCAAAGGGGTCGCGACCCACAGGTTGAGAACCACTGCATTAACAGCTATGTTTTCTAGACTAGAAAAGAGGTAGGTAGGAGAAAATGCATATAAAAATTTCAGTCTTTAATATAAGCACCACTGATTGTTTTCATAATGCTGTTTAGAATATGTATTTACTCACACACGAACTTCAATTAGAAATGTTGATTGAAAGTTTTAATCATTATTTTATGAATATTCATTCTTTTTAAAAATTTTACTTATTAATGAAAATGGCAAAGATGAATATATTCTTAAAGTATTTCCTCCATATCATTTTTACCTCATGGATTTCTCTCCAATATGTTCTAGTACTTTACAATAAAATCAGAAAATTCTATTGGTCTGTTAGACATTTCTTTTAATCAGCTATGTGTCATTCTCAGCTCATCCTAAGGACCTCAACCCCTTAACCCAATTGTTAAGGAAAGTAGAAACATTTTGGCTTGCTTCTGATTTGTTCAGACACCTCTGCAACAAAACTGTCAGAACATTACCTGTGTTGGGGCATTTAGGGTAACAAAGCCTGATATCACATAATATTCACACATAGGAATGCTAAATTTTAGATCCCAAGTGCATGAGGTATTACCAACTTTTTGGTCATATCTTATATTTTGTTTTTTCCCCCAGCCCAGCTCCTTGCTTTGGATATAAAAGGGATTTGATAGGAATCTGAGGTTTGAATTTTTCTCTGGGAGAGGCTTCCATTGAATTACTGCTTAGTAATGAATGAAATAAACACAGGTAACATGGTGGGAGTATAATAACTTAAATGCAAAAACAAATATTCCAACCAACTTTACCATTAATATAATCATAAGAAACTACAAATAAACTACAAGCATTCACAGTGGCAGAATGACTCAACTGTTGTGAAATTTGAATTTCTCTCATTGTTTATATCTAAATATGAAACATACCTGGCAACGGCATGAGACAGAACATGCCTTCTCATTTTTCCATATAATTTACACCATGTGTTTGGCCAAAAGTGCTGATTACAAAATAGGACTGCAATTGGATAGCATAGCATTATGGATTTCCACACCTATGGCATAAGCCTTGGTTTGTTTTGATTAAAGAAATAATTGTGATCCAATTTCATAATGTTGATCACAATTTCATCACCTGTGCCTGGAAGGAGAAGAAAATATATGAGGGGTATAGCAAAGTGCAAACTCATTAAAAATTGTCTGTAAGAAATTATGATCATTACATTTAAAATGAAGGTGTGGTATTGCATTTAATTAAACAAAGTTTGCAAAGTGTTTCGCAAGCACTTTATTAAAACTATGTTTATTGGAGTATTTTGAGAACATATAACTTGAGGAACAGATAGATAAATTACCATGAAAATGTTCCTTACATAATATTTTATTTAACAAAAAATCTTATTGAGCACAGCCTGCTTGGCTCAGTTGTTGAGCTTCGACCTATGAGCCAGGAGGTCATGGTTCAATTCCCCATCAGAACACATGCCTGGGTTGTGGGCTCGATCTCTAGTGGGGGATATGCAGGAGGCAGCCAGTCAATGATTCTTTTTCATCATTGATGTTTCTATCTCTTTCTCCCTCTCCCTTCCTCTCTGAAATCAACAAAAATATATTTAAAACAACAACAAAAATATCTTATTGCAAAAAGGTGAGATACAGGCTGCTTATTTGATTCAATTTTTTTTAAAAAAATTCATTTTTTAAAATATATTTTTATTGAGAAGAAGGTAGAGGGATAGAGAGATAGAAACATCAATGAGAGAGATTCATTGGTCTGCTCTGCATGCCCCACACTGGAGATTGAGTCCACAACCCAGGCATGTGCCCTGACCCGGAATTGAACCATGACCTCCTGGTTCATTGGTCGACACTCAACCACTGAGTATGCCTATTTTAATGGAAAAATTAACATATTTTTTCATAAGATCTTTACAAGAAAAATAAAGATATTGTAACATATTTTTCTTTGTCTATAAAATATATTTCTGGAAGATAATATTTTAGTAGCAGGTTTTTTTATTCTTCATGATGTTTTCACACCTAAGCCTACTCTCAGGTAATAAAAGCTAATAAGTGAAGATGAGTCCTAGGAAAACATGGTAAAACTTCAGTACATTGTAGCTCTCTCCAATCTCTTTACTCCTTGTCTCAAAGGAGCTCTAGATGATGCTAAAAATATGGCAGAGTAAGTCAGATACCTTTCACTGTCAATCAAACTATTAGGCCTAAAAATATTCCCAAGTACCTGAGGGAAAAATTAACTGTCTTTGTTGACAAGTATTATTTTCAGCAGAATCTGCATCCAAATTTGGATTGAGATTTGTCAATCAGGTTGTATCCAGAACTATTTTTAGACAGATAATTCAGTTAATCAGTTGTATGGCTAATTATATTCTTTTCTGTTCATTGGCTAGAGGGATATATTGACTTTGAGTATGTACAGGCAAAGTCTGAGGAATAAAAATAAAATTTTAATTTAAAATATCCAAAGTAAAATGTAATATAAGATTTAAATTAAGAATTTTAAACACTGAAGTAGTTTTTAAATATTTCATGTACCACAAAAAATCATCTTGTCAAAAAGCTTGGAGAAGAAGAGGGGAAAGAGGATTATCAGCAGCAATGTAAAGGGAGAGGCCACGTGGGAAGAAAATATAGCATGTTATGTACCTCACACAGGTGTGTGCAAGAGCCCTGTGAGATATGTATTTGAAGTGCAGTGATCAGTAGAGCATGAGATTTACTACATGGGACCTATTGTATGGTGGTGGGGTGAGTGTATGATAAATCATGCCAATAAAGACAAGTATCTTATGAGGTAGGACCTAATGACGAATCAGAAATAGGCAAATATAATTAGTAAGGTCAGAGGTCAGAGGTAGAAGTTCAAAGTTAAAATACCTAGCTGAGGGGTCAAAGAAGATTTCTGGGAGAAAGTCAAGTCTAGTTTGCTCATTACAGATGAATTGTAAGAGGTTGGGAGAGTGTTGTTGTGCACAAAGATGCAATTCTAGAAAAAAGAACAAACATAAGTAGGCATAATTCTACCTCAGAGCTTTAGAAAACATTACAGCTTATGAAATACTTTCATGAGCAATTTCTCATATTCTTTCTGTAACCAGGTGAAATAGGTGGGACAGTTGTTATTACACAATTTTACAGATGTGTAAAAGTGAAGTTCAGTGGAGCCACCACAAGCCCAACATTTGACCTCAAATACACGTACTTTACCCTGTGTGGCTCACTGGGATAGCTAAATTATGCTGTGAGAATGCCATAGTGGCTTGACTTAAGTGGGAAGAACAGAATGGCAGAAGGAACTCAAATTCATTTTTAAAAATGGGAAGAAATATTTTTAAAAAAACACCTAAGCATGACCTGAAATAGTAAATCATGAATTTATGATAACAACTGGTAAAAATATTTTTAAAATTTAAATTTTATCTTCAATTAGAGTTTACAATCAATATTATTTTGTATTAGTTCTTGGTGTATATCCTAGTGGTTAGACAATCATATACTTTACAAAGAGTTCTCCCCGATATTTCCAGTACCCAACTGGCACTGTATATAGTTATTACAATATTATTTACTATATTCCCTACACTGTACTTCACATATCCATGACTATTTTGTAATTACCTATTTGCACTTAAAGAGATGCACTTTTAATCATTATTTTTAACCTAAAGCTGGGATGAAGATGCACAAGGGAATTTTTAAAAAGTAAGACAAACATGGCAAAAACAAAAAGTAAAGACAAGAACAGTGACACATATCAAGGCATAGCAAAGAGTTCTATGTAATTTGTATTTTCTAGTTTTTACCATCCTAGTGCAGTGTAGCTCACCTGTTGTAATTCAGTGACACCCATTCATTAAAGGCAGAGAACATTAAGTATGTCCCTTTTACCATGAACCTATGTGACCTTGATAACTGAAAATGTGTCACCAAGCATAAGGCCATCTTTCCAATATGTCGACAGAAAACGATCATTTAAGCAGAGTGGCATGTATTTTGAGACCAATTTTTCTACCAACATGAGTTCACCTATCTCAGAACAACATACAGAGAGGCAATAGTTTAAATTAAATGAAAATATATTCAATCCATAATCAAATGAAAATGTTTTGGGACTGGTGCCAAAAAGCATTCCTGAATTAGACTTTCTTCAGCACCTAAATTTAGCCATCTGGCATTCTATTTTAAGAACCATTCAAGTTTTTTAAATGAAGGATTTGCCTTTTGATGAGAAAACTATAATTTCATTGTAAATACGGGACATGTTGTCCTTGACTCTGAATGTGCTACATTCCACATGATAAAAGAGGTCACATCATTAGCCACTTGTTTCACAGCCGGTAGTGAGGACAGAAATTGTCAGCCAAAAAGAGTACTATTCTAGAATATTGGTCATTGTTACAGTAAAACTTATTGGTAAAAAATGTTCAATCTTGTTCTTCAAGGCTGAAGAATCACAAAATATAAGCAGTGTACCACAGGAAGTTTTGTAAACTATTGATAATTGTGTGAAGAGGTCTAAAATTTTGTAAAAGGACATAGTGTTCTTGCATTTTATTTTCATAAGGATTACAGAGTGTACTTGTAGTGGCATTGGCTGTAATTAAAGGAGATGATATTATTACAAGTATTTTATATTAATACTGTTTAAATAGCTAGGATATTTTACCTTCAGTTCAACACTACCAAAGACAAATGTAACTAAAATGTCTTCATGAATATCACTGTATGACATAAAACCCTCATTTATTTAACAGATACTGTTATCTGACTACTATAATGTCAGATATTATTCTAGGTATCAAGGCTACAATTATGAACAAGAAGAACATAATATCTGCCTTCCTGAAGCTTATAGTCTACTGGAAATTATAAGGAAATAAATGAGGTGTTAAGACAATATGCTAATGAGGTTCTGACATTGCATGATGGAAGGTGAGTCCATAAAACTATAGGCTTCAGATTAAATTATTTTTAAACAACCTGCTAAGATTTGTTCTAGTTCTCTATGTGGATTAAAGTTTTATCATATTAATTGCAATATGTCTGCTCTTTGTCAAGCACTTATTAAGTCCTTTACATTCATTCACCCACTTAAGTCACTGTAATAGCAGTTTGAAGTCAATGGTATTAGTCATCTGTTAGAGACTGAGCTCGGCAGAGTAAAACAGTTCACCTTGGTCACACTTTGGCAGCTTATGACAGAACCTGTGACCTTCACACTATGTCACATAAGCTCCCTGAATTGAGTAGTTTTAATATGTTGTAGAACAAGTATGCTTATTCTACAACATGCTGACTGATCTAAATTTTAATCCCCACTAGAGGATATGTTTGTTGGTTTTAGAGATAATGGAAATTAGAGAGAGAGAGAGAGAGAGAGAGAGAGAAAGAAACATTGATCAGGTGCTACCCCATAAGCATCCCAACCAGGGATTGAACCTGCAACTTGGGTACATGCTCTGACCTAGAATTAAACTTGCAACCTTTCAGTGTACAGGATGATGCTACAACCAACTGAACCACACTGGTGAGGGCTAAATTCTTGATTACAAAGATGTTTCATTATAAAGGTTTTACATAAAAATAACTTGATTAAAAAATAAGTTTTAAGCCAATTGTATTAGTTATCTATTGTTACATAACATGTTATCCCCAAACTTAAAACCACAAACTTCTATAATCTCAGTTTCTGAGGCCAGGAATCTGTGAGAAGCTTAGCTGGGTGGCTCTGGGCCAGGGTTTCTCAAGCAGCTACAATCAAGATGTCAGGCAGGGCTGCAGTCTCATCTGAAGGCTTGACTCAGCTGGAGCATTTGCTTGCAAGCTCCTTCACATGGCTGTTGGCCAGAGGCTTTTCAGTTCTTTACTACATGGACCTTTCCAATGGCTGCTCAGCTCATGGCAGTTAACTTTTCCCAAAGCTCCTGGTCAGAGAACGTGTGGCAAGACAGAAGCTACAGTTTCTTTTATAACCAAACCAAGAGTGACTGGGTCTGGCTCCATTCTGGAGACAGGAACTACCCAGCAGCTTGACTAGAGAAAGTTCAATATAAAGAATCATTAACTGTAACAGGGTACTGAAATAATGAAAGTAAAAAGAATCCTGAAGACTATAGCAATAGACAGAACAAGGATAACTATTACCTCTGGGATTGAAAGAACACTCAATGCAGAGACCTCCTCCAGGGCTGCAACCTACACCTTGTTACAGAAGGAGTGACTCACGGATGTCAGGAAAGTCTCCATAGCATTGCATATGCAGAACTTTCCAGAAATCTGCTCTCTGGGACTTGCTGGAATTCTACCCTCCAAGGTCCTGGGGAAAAATCTTCCGGGCTGTGTCTCACTAGGGACACTCAGAAGCCATCTGCTCTTCAAGAGCTTGGTGCTAGAGAAGCTAGTCGTACAGCAGGAAGAGCTCTAGAGAACCGTAGGTACTCCAATGAGCCAGCTGAACCAGGAAGTGCAATCCATTTCCTCCTGCAAAGGAATCTGTGAGAAGCATCCTCTGTTGACAAAGTTTTACAACATTCCAGGTGGCAAAGGACCAGTATTCGAAGGGCCATATCCATTTTCACTGAACAGGCAAAAAAATGATGAATGTTGAGTTGAGAGATAATATAATCAATAGCATAGTAATGTACCATGACTTCTACGACATTTTATTGGTCCCACAGATTATCTCTGGTAAACCCTGGGAGAAGATTACATGAAGTATGAAAGCCAGGCAGCAGTCATCACTATGCGTTCTCACACTATGAACCTCTCCAGCAAGCGTTTGCATTCAAGGAGACAGAGGTCACTGAAGAACATCTTGGATGCTGGCTACCATACTAAGTCTTTGAAAAAAATTCTTCTGGTTATTGTTTCTAAGAAATTCTGAATATTCACCTAAGAAAACAGCAATCACAAAATTACAGTTGAAATGAGTTTGCCTCCTAAGGTGAAAAATAAATAGCATGGTAAGTGTGTATGCAATATTTTTGCATGACTTATAATGGAATTTTTTTTACCTACCCAATAAACATAATGATACACTTGGCACAAGAAAGACATATTTTGATGTTAGGAGTTATGGACACATTATGAAATAAAACTTTTGTTAAAAGTATTAATGGATTTTAGAAATGAGTTAATCTGACACATTTAAGCAAACATATTGGATAGCTTTTAATTTATTGGCTTGTGAGTTTTAAAAATTTGCTTCTTTTATATACTCCTTAGTTTTAATTGATTGTCAAACACTTTCCTGTCAGAAACTACTTTATTTGTATCCTCCTATCATTCACAAATTACTCCCAGTTCAAGCAGCAAAGAGTCTGTAGTCATACAGCATCTCTCACTTTCATATTCCTTTTTCTAGTGAGCTTTAAAAAAGCACAGCACATTAGATTTAATTAAATAATGGATTCTAGGTGATGATGAATAATAGAATGATGAATGAGTATGGGAAATTAATATAGAATGAAAGCCATAGATAATCATGAACAAATAATGAAAAAAGAAAAAACAGTATCATCTTTAATCATTTAAACTAATATGTTGCATCTACATTTTCAATATCTTCCAAAATATCAGCTAACCTAGATTATTATTTTTTGGACAACTCAGTCTCCTTTGAGAATATTATAAAAGCTATCATTCATGTAATTCATGGATCTCCTGGAGCCATAAGTAGAGTATATTGTACTTTATACAATGGACTTCAGGTTTAGAATTATTAATTGAGTGTGAGGAGACTCCTTTATAGTAACACCTATTTCTTAGTGATATTACTGGTTGAAAGCAATTTTTTTCAAAGCCAAATATAGTAGAACACAAGAAAAACCTTTACCATAAAATTTAGCCCTAACCATTTTGGCTCAGTGGTTAGAGTGTCGGCCTGTGGACTCAAGGGTCCCAGGTTCAATTCTGGTCAAGGGCATGTACCTTGGTTGCGGGCACATCCCCAGCAGGGGGTGTGCAGGAGGCAGCTGGTCGATGTTTCTCTCTCATTGATGTTTCTAACTCTCTATCCCTCTCCCTTCCTCTCTATAAAAAATCAATAAAATATATTTAAAAAATTTAGCCTCTCCATGAAATACATGATATTGATATTTGTTGGCCACACAGCTCAAATTTCTTATTTTAGGTGCATACTCTGTATGTGACATCAAGAAGAGTCCTCCTATACCACCAAACACCCATATTTACTGATTTGCTAGTTTATTAAACTCATGTAGAAACTAGGCTGGACATATTAAGTCAAACTCCTTTAGAGGTTTTGTGCAATAGCTGAGTCTGAAATATTCAGAATGCCAGTTTACATTTCTATAGCTTGTCTGATGGGCAGCATAGGGGAAAAAAAAGACTGCATAAAATGCATATGAGTTACTGATAGTCATAATGGTGTTAGCTTTTGAGAGAAAATTAGCCCTAGAAAGAAAGTGCAACATAGAGCAGGACAAGCCAGGGCAGAATCCTGCACATTCCAGCGAAAGTTTCCATGCACTTCTGTCCATGGATAGACCCTTAAAGGATGTGACCCAGGTGAGACTTACCTGCTGTAGGGAACTAATCTACAATGAGCAAATTATCCTCCCCTGAGGGGCAAGCTATAATGTCAGCTACATGCTTCAGAAAGAAAAAAAAATGGTGTTCCTAGAAGAGGAAGAAACCAGGGGCTAGCAGAGGCTTGCCTAGAAATGGAATTGAAATATAAGCTGAACATTTTTGGTTGATTTAAATTGAGAGGGTGTTCCAATTAGGTTAATAAATGTTTCTGACAAGCAACAGATTATAATAAGGGAACAATGATGGCTTTGCACTTAAAGAATTTAACAAATTTTGGCACTGTAATGTATCCTAAGGAGATGAATGATGAAGATGAACTTTTATGTTGTGGTGGCTTTGGCTTCATGTGGAATAGTTTTAAAAATAAGTGTATTGACCATCTAATATGAAACATTTCTTCTTTATTTCCCCAAACACTTTTATCTTTACACAAATGTACATGCATACATGTATTGCTCCCTCCCCAGTACACCAAGTGCCATAAATTTATACGAGTTGCATGATGCCAAGATATTTGAAAGGATGTCTGAAGATGTGACAGAAACATGAACTCCAATTTATTTAATTCAAAGATAGATCTAGCAACTCCATGTAGTATGTGTATTTATGGATAACAAGAATGGAAAAGATCTACCTTATAATATCATTTAACATGGGAGTGAGTATATAAACAAGGGAGGTATACCTGTACCTTGGAAATTTTAAATGCTGTCTTGCAACTACAAAGAGAATTGTCAAATAATTAGAAATGCCACTTTTTTTTATTAGACATAGTCATTCAAATTTTTTGTTTATTTATTTTTTTAGTAAAGCTGAAGGCATTATTTAAAATCATTGTGTCTGTATCAAATAGATGACAGATAGGGGATCATGTTATAGGTATTAAGTTCGAGCTATGTTTTGACACTGTCTAGAATAAACCACAAAGGGCTAAATAGGTAATGTTCACAATGGCTGACCTTTATATCAACTTTTTAGTTTCTGTTTACTTGGTATAAATATATACCCTTCTAAGTGATAATTCATTTCCCATAGAGCAAGCTGTGGCAGTCAGAAAGAAAAGCAGGACAATAAAGTTAACTTATTAGTGTGGATTACTAAAGGAATTGCTTTGGATACATAAATCATTTAACTAGGTTAGTTACTTTCCTTACCATTATCAAAGTTCTGGCAATTTCATGATGTTAAAGGATAGACAAACTCAAATATAGGTAAATATAGATCTCTCTCTCTCTCTCTCTCTCTCTCTATATATGGGAGAGGGATAGAGAGTTAGAAACATCAATGAGAGAGAAATATTGATCAGCTGCCTCCTGCACACCCCCTGCTGGGGATGTGCCCACAACCAAGGTACATGCCCTTGACCAGAATCGAACCTGGGAACCTTTCAGTCTGCAGGCCGACGCTCTATCCACTGAGCCAAACCGGTTAGGACATACATGTAAATATTGATGCATAGAGAGATATGTGCATAGAGCTTTTAAATGTGCATAGGCTATTTAAAATAAATTTAATTACTTACATGAGATAGAAATATTCTTTTTTTAATGTTTTAAAATTCTTCATTGTTGAAAGTATTACATATGTCTCCTTTTCCTCCCATTCACCTCTCCCAGCCCTCTCCTACATCCCAGCAGAGGCTCTCACCCCCTATTGTCTGTGTCCATTGGTTATACTTATATGCATATATGTCTTTTGGTTGATCTCTAACCCCTCCACTCCTACCCTTCCCTGACTTCACTGTGCTGATACTTCCTTTTCATTCATATGCAATGGGGGTTGTTTCTTTGTTTCCCCATTTTTGCTCTTCCTTTGTGATTATTTCTATGTATTAGATCAAACTGCTATGCCAAGAGATTTTTTGAATTTTTCTTATGTAGTAGATGTTTTGTGAGTCCCAGTGGTGTAGTCTGTCAACTCTCCTGGGCTGGGGGAGGCCCTCTACTTGAGATATTTTGGTTCTACTGATGTAAGTGAGTCTTGAATGTTATGGTCCCGTTCATGGATAGAGTCTCCTCCCAGGGTGTCTGATTATGTGGTTCTCTCCCTACCACATCATGCCAACCATTGTGGAGGTGCTGACTGAACAACACAAAATACAACACTACAATACACAACATAGAATGACAGAACATGAATGTACACAAGACACCTACAACTTCAATAAAAGTGAGCACCAGAGAAAAGAGAACTAAAAGAGAAAAGAGAAGAACAATGTTAGTGAGAAAAAAAAAAAGAAGAAGAAAAAGACTATGGGAAAAAAACACAAAAAATCAAACAAATAAAAAAGCACAAACAAAAAATACCCAGAAAAAAACAGGGTGGGCAGAATCTATAGAAGCAGAGCTTAAATAGAGAAAATATGGTTGAGGAATTGGATGGATAGGAGAAAAACCATGGTTTAGAATAGAAATGAGAAGACAAGAAGAAAAAAATTGAAGTTAAAAACATTATTTTTTTAAAGGAGAGGAGAGGAGAGGAGAGAGCAGATAGGCCTAAATTTAGGAAGTGAAACAAGTTAATAAATTAGGAGAAGAAAAGAGCAAGAGAAGAGAGAGAAAAAAAGTAAAAATTGAGTAGTGAAGAGAAAAGAAAGATAGAGCAAATGGGGTAGAAGCAGGGAAGAGGAAATTCAATATATGAATAAACCAAGAGAGACTAGATTAATAACTCATCAATAAAGCAGATAAAAATGGTTCATTTTTAAAAAGGTGAAAAAAGAAAGGAAATAGAAAAACTAAAATGGGGAAAGGAGAAGAAAAATGGGAGGAAAGAAAGAGAATTGAGAAATAAAAAGTTGCAAAAAAAGTATAAAATAAAATGAAAAATAAAAAAATAATAAAAATGTAAAATCCTATCTAATAAAGAAGGAATATGCTAATTGACCCTCACTCCATCGCAAAAGATGGTGGCGCCCACAGCCAATAAGGAGAGAATATGCTAATTGGCTGCCCCGCCCTCAAAGATGGCGGTGCCCACAGTCAATAAGGAGGGAATATGCTAATTGACTGCCCCACCTTCAAAGATGGCACCGCCCACAGCCAATAAGGAGGGGATATTCTTTTTAAAAAATATATTTTATTGATTTTTTACAGAGAGGGAGGGAGAGGAATAGAGAGTTAGAAACATCGATGAGAGAGAAACATCGATTAGCTGCCTCCTGCACACCCCCTACTGGGGATGTGCCCACAATTAAGGTACATGCCCTTGACTGGAATCGAACCTGAGACCCTTGAGTCCACAGGCTGACGCTCTATCCACTGAGCCAAACCGGTTAGGGCAAGGAGGGGATATTCTAATTGACTGTCCTGCCCTCAAAGATGGAGGTGCCCACAGACACAAGATGGTGGCACCCAGTCCCCTCCGCCCCCCAGCCTCTCAGGGCCCACCCCAGGGATGACCAACCGACTGAACAAACAGGCTGTGTGGGATGACCAGGCCGGCAGAGGGGTTAGTGAGGGACAACCAAACAACTGAACAAGCAGGCTGGGTGGGGAGACCAGGCTGGCAGGGTGGGCAGTTGGGGCAACCAGGCCAGCAGGGGGGCAGTAAGAGGCGACCTGGCTAATGGGGGGTGCATTTGGGGGTGGCCAGGCCGGCAAAGGGGATGAAGTTGGGGGCAACCAGGTCGACAGGGGAGGCAGTTGGGGGCAATTAGGCTGTCAGGGAGTGGGCAGTTAGGGGCGACCAGGCAGGCAGGTGAGCAATTAGGAGCCAGCAGTCCAGGATGTGAGAGGGATGTCCCGGATTGGAGAGGGTTCAGGCTGGGCAGAGGGGACCCTCTCCCCCTCCCCCCATGCACAAATTTTGTGCACGGGACCTCTAGTAATAAAAATAAAAAGATAAAAAAGTGAAGTGTCACTTGCTTCAGACAAGTTTTAATGCCCCATCGGAGCTGGTTTAGTACCCTGCTATTCTGTTCTGTCTGCTAATTCTGAGCTTCCTGTTAGGTACTTAGAATCTGGCCACTCTCAGGCACTGTCTTTTGGCTGTAGCACTCTGCTTAAAGATCCAAGCGATCCACAGGTCCTCTGCTTGTGTCTGTCTCCACAGGTCTTGGCTGTAAGCAGGTCAGGCCAATCCTCCCTCTTTGCCTGTCTGCCAGCTGTCAGTCTTAATCACTCAAGCCTCTGTTTATGACAGGGCTTTAGGTGGGGTTGGCGCTGTTTCACTTTCAGGGAGTAAGATGAACATTTTCCTGCTGACCTAGAGCTACTCCTCTGGGAAGGGCCCAAAATATTCTCGCCTTGATTGGTCAGAGATCCTTGTATGGAGACCAATGACTGGCAACCTGGAGTTTTTATCAGTCTGGTTCCCAGTATAGCGAGTTGGACCAGCCCCTCTTCCAACCCAGTCACTGAGGGCCCTTTGGGCCTATTCAGATCCATAAACTTGGCCTCTGTCTTTGTTTCCTTTGTATAGCTCAAAATGCAGGCAGGGTGTGGCAGGGTGTATTACCTGCCTTGAAGATACTGAGAGGGGCTAGTTCTTCAGGGATGAAATGGCCACTTAGTTTTGGAAGCTTAAGAATTTCCCAATGCCCGATTCCAGGCCAGTCTCCCTGCCCTGCTTTCCTCCCCAGCCTCTCCTCAGGCACCTCAAGTCTGTGTCTCTCCCTGCACTGAAGCCTCGGGTGAGTGTTGACAATTGAAAAGTCCTATGTTCTGGGTTTAGCGAATAAAAACAAAGACAAAACCAAACCAAAACAACCACGAAACTGTGGGTTTCTCTCACCCCAGCACCACGCTGCTCGGGCTGCCCTTTGGGCAGCCTCTCGCAGTGGAGCCTTTCATGGCTGTGATCTTAGGTCCAGATTCCCCGGCCACCAGCAGCCCTGTGGCTTTTCCTTTCCACAACTGGATGTTGCACCTGCTGCTAAAGGTCACAGCTTTGGTGCAATGCCGCTTCCTCTTCACCCCATCAGCCCTCTGGAAGCTGTCACTCTCAAGCTCAGATCCCCACTCCTACCGTTCTCCAGGCATCCTCTGCCCTTCCTTGTAAATTGTCTCCTTAGCTGGCCTAACTTGTTAATACTGGGTGGATGTTCTCCTATTTAGTTGCTTTTCCTGGGACGGGCTGCATGACACATCTGCCTATTTGGCCACCATTTTCTGAATCTAAAGATATTCTTTACATTCCTTAAACATAAGGTAAATAGATGTGATATACTTCTACATTTGACCATGTGATTTTTCTTTTTTATACTCACCTGAGGATATTTTTTCCCATTGCTTTTCAGAGAGAGTGAAAGGGAGGGAGGGAGGGAGTAAGAGATAGAAACATTGACTTGAGAGAAAGACACATTGACTGGTGACCATGTGATTTTTATCTGTTGTCTTCTATGACAATTTGGTAAATTAAATTGTTTACACAAATTTTTAAATTCTCTTATATTCTTTTTTTCTTGAACCTTGGAGTCATGTAGTTTATCAGCTAAAATCTCCTTTAAAATATTGTGAATTTTCTATGTATCATATTATAGTCAGCTACATTAGAGTAAAGCCATACTCACAAACCTCTTCAAGACAGGCCCTTCTCTACTTACGCCTGTGAGTGGTATAGTGTGAGATGTTACCTTAGGATTTTTAGAAGCCTTTTTGTCCAGATAAGAGAATCTATGATTCACTGACTCCTGCCACTCTAAAACCTTCATCAAAATACTTCCAGCTACATCCTTGAATTAGTCTTGCCCCCGAGGCCAAGGTCCATTGGCAGTCTTGTATTTTTCTAGGCCTTTTATTTTTACATTGAGGATCTTGTGCTCACTAGAGACTCTCTTCGGCACTGTGTATTTCTATTAATTTCTAATTAAACACTAACCTGTTTCTTCTTTAGCTCGTTTCTCTCTTATCCTTATCTACAGATAAAAGAAAACAACCGATACTTTAATATTCCTTCCTGGAATCTCCTTAGCCAAATTTCCATCTTTTGAGGTACTCTTTCTGTCTTCTGAGTTACTATGGGTGGCAGTTTTACTTTTTTTTTTCTTCCCATTATGGCTTCTTTTTTTTTTCCCCAGCCTCCAAAGAAATTTTCTACTACCAGACTTCACTAAACAGTCTTCTTGCTATTTTTCAAGTCTCTTTCTGCTTCCCAATCCTAAAGACAAATACCCATGTTTTAGATTTGTCACAGAAGCACGCACCCGGATGTACCAATTTCTGCCTTTTTTGTTGTGTAGAAACACTCCAAAGCCACTGGCTTAAAATGATAACTATTCTATTTGCTAATGATTTTGAGGGTTAAGCCTTTGACTGAAAGTTTGTGTGGCCCCTGCCCAAATTCATATTGCAGACTTAACCCCAATCTAATAGTAATTTGAATGGGGCTTTTTTTTTTAGAACATTGGGTTTAGAGGAGGTCATGAGGGTAGGGTCCTCATGATGGGATAAATGCTCTTGTAAAAATAGATGCTGAGGAATTAACTTGCTCTTAGTCTCATGCCAGCCATGAGAGAACATGGCAAAAAGGTGTCTGTATATAGCCAGGAAGGGAGCTCTCATACTGGCACCTGGATTTTGGACTTCCAGCCTCCAGAAATGTGAAAAAGGAAATTCTTGTTATTCAAGCCTCCCAGGCTTTGGCATTTTGCTATAACAGCACAAGCTGTTATATAATAATATTCATGTCCACTCAAAATGTGTACACAAATGTTCATAGCAATATTATTCATAATAGTTAAAAGTGAAAACAATCCAAATGTCCATCAATGATACATGCATAAAAATATCCATATAAACTCTCGAACATTGGTCTTGTAATATCTCTTTAGATATGTCTCCCTGAGTAGAAGTAACAAAAAGCCAAAATAAACAAATAAAATTGCATGAAATTGAAAAGTTTCTACACAGCAAAGGAAACCATCAACAAAATAAAAAAGACAACCTAATGAGAGAAGATATTTGCAAGTTCTAATCTAATAATGGGTTAATATTCAAAATATATAAGTAACCTATATAACTCAACATAAAAAATGCAAGCAATCTTATAAAAATTGGGCGGAGGACCTGAATAAACATTTCTCTAAAGAAGACATACAGATTGCAACAGAGATATAAAAAGATGCTCAAAATCACAAATCATCAGGAAAATGCAAATCAAAACTATAATGAGATACCAGCTCACACCTGCCAGAATAGCTATTCTCAAGAAGTCAGCATACTACAAGTGTTGGCAAAGATTTGGAAAAAAGAAAACTGTGGTGCCTGCACTGTTAATGAGATTATAAACTGGTGCAGCCATTGTGAAAAACAGTATGGAGATTACTCAAAATAATAAAAACATATTAAATATATTAATTGACCATATAGGCAGGGTTTATTTCTGGGTTCTCTGTTCCATTGAGGTATGTGTCTGTTTTTATGATTTTCCAATTGCTATGGCCTTTTAATATAGTTTGATAGCAGGCAGCATGATACCTTCAACTTTGTTCTTTCTCAAAATGTTTGTGGCTATTTAGTGCCTTTTGTAGTTTCATATAAATTTTAGAATTATTTTCCATTGGAATTTTGGTAGAAATTACATTGAATATGTAGATTGCTTTGGGTAGTATAGACAGTGTATTCAATAAATGGTGTTGGGAAAATTGGACAGATATGTGCAAACTATGAAACTAGACCACCTTTTTACTCCATATACAAGAACAAACCCCAAATGAATTGAAGACTTAAATGCAAGACCCCAAACAATAAAATTCCTAGATAAAAACATAAATAGTAAACCCTTTGACACTGCTCTTAGTAATACTGTTTTTGTTTTCTTTCTCATATGTCTCCTAGGGCAAGGGAAACAAACAGAAAAAATAAACAAATGGGAATACATCAAATTAAAAAGATTTTGCACAGCAAAAGCAACCATCAATAAAACAAGAAGACAACCTACTGAATGGGAGGAAATATTTGCCAATGATGTATCTGATAATGCATTATATCCAAAATTTATAAAAAAAACTATGCAATTTAGCACCAAAAAAAACCCCAAACAAACCCAAGCAAATGAAAGAGTGGGCAGAGGACCTGAGTAGACAGACACTTCTCCACAGAGGACATACAGAAGGCCAATAGACTTATGAAAAGAGGCTGAATATCATTAACTATCAGAGAAATGCAAATTAAAACCACAATGAGATATCACCCCACACCTGTAAGAATGGCTATCATCAATAAATCGACAAGTATTGGCAAGGATGTGAAGAAAAGGGAAATCTTGTGCACTTTTGGTTGATGAGATTGCAAATTGGTGCAGCCAATTTGGAAAATAGTGTGCAGGTTTCTCACAAAATTAAAAATAAAAGCACCTTATGACTGAGCAATTCCATTTCTGGATATTTATCTGAAGAATTCCAAAACAGTAATTTGAAAAGACAATATGCACCCCTATATTCATTGCAGCATCTATATATATAAAAAGCCAGTGACCAGAATGCCGGAACGACTGGAACGACTGGTCGCTATGATGCCCACTGCAGCCAGTGAACCGGCCTGATCAGGGGGTGGAGCCGGCTGGCCCTTCTCCCCAGCCTGCCCCTCTCCTGATTGCCCCTCCTACCCCAATAGGGGGTGGGGCTGGCTGGCTAACCTCAACCTCCCATGGCCCTTCTCCCCAGCCGGCCCCTCTCCTGATTGCCCCTCCTACCCCAACAGGGGGTGGGGCTGGCTGGCTAACCTCCTGCAGCCCCTCCTCCCAGCTGGCCCCACCCCAGAAGGGCCCCCACCTCCCTGATCAGGGGCAGGACCAGTCAGCCAACCACCTGCAGCCCATCCCCTGGCTGTCCCCACCTCTGCTGGGCCCCCACCACCCTGATTGGCCTGTAGCCCCTTCCCATGGCCGGCCCAGCCCACTACCCACAGCCCCTCCCATGGCAGGCCCCACCCCCAATCGGCCCCCCCACCCCAATCGGGGGGGGGGCCCACTGGCCAATTGCCTGCAGCCCCTCCCCCCAGCCAGCCCAGCCCTGATTGGTCCAATCAGGGCGGACCGACCGGCCAACCTCCCACTGTCTCCTCCTTCCGATAGGCCTGGCCCCACCTGTGCACGAATTCATGCACTGAGCCTCTAGTTATTTTTAATAGCCAAGATATAGAAGCAACCTAAGTTCCCATCAATAGGCAATTGGATAAAGAAGTAGTGGTGCATACATGCCAGGGAATATTACCCGGCCATTAAACATAATACAATCTTACCATTTGCAACACCATGAATGTATCTAGATTCTAGAGGGTATTGTGCTAATTGAAATAAGTCAGACAGAGAAAGACAAATACCATATGATTTCACTATATGTTGAAACAAAGAACAAAACAAACAGCTTGTCCGGTGCGGCTCAGTGTTTGAGCTTCAGCCCATGAAACAGGAGGTCACAGTTTAATTCCCAGTCAGGGCACATGCCTGTGGGGAAGCACAGGACTTGGTTGGAAAGTCTGTAAGGAGGAATCAATGAAAGGTTGGAGGCCTCTGGGGGACCTTGCCTAAGGCAGCAGCCCCTGTCTTGACTCTTCCAAACAAGTCTGAGCCCCTTGGTGTTTACTTAGATACGTCCTTGCTTAAAGGACACTAGACGCATATGCCTTCTCCAGGATGCTTACCCTGCTGATTGTACCTAATAGTTAATTTTAGTTTAAGCTGTTGTTACAATAGAAGCCTAAGAAGGCAGGTGAACAGGGTTGTTTGCTCCTAAAGCCAAACAGCCCCTTAGCCTTCTCTTTCACAGAAATGTGTGTTGGAGTAATCATTCATCTGTCGCTCAGGGTCTGCCAGTCAGTCCTGGTACATGCCCAGGTTGCAGGCTTGATCCCCAATACGGGGGGTGCAGGAGGCAGCTGGTTGTTGATTCTCTATCATCATTGATGTTTCTATCTCACTCTTTCCCTTCCTCTCTCTGAACTCAATAAAAATGTATTTTTTAAAAAGAACAAAATAAACAAACAAACAAAAAAAACAGAAACATACTCAGATATGAAGAACAAACTGATGGTTGCCAGATGGGAGGTATGTTGGGGATTGAATAAAAAAGATAAAAGGATTAAGAAGTACAAATTAGTAGTTATAGAAAAGTCATAGGAATATAAAGTATAGCATAGGAAATCTATACTAATAAAAGCCTATGTGGTCGTCATACCCTCACATTGTAATGCTCTCATGCTGTAACAATCCATAACCAGGAGGCTACGTGTGCAGCGGGTACAAGCAGATGGGTGGGGCTGCGTCTGCGATGAAGGCATGCACGGGTGGGCGGGGACTTGACGCTGTGTGTGTGGTGTGGAGGTGGGTCCCAGTGGCCTACCTCTTTGGGGAGATAGATCTCCGGGCTTCCCGCACTGTGAGAGGGCACAAGCCAGGCTGGAGACCCCCTCCCCGAGTACATGAATTTCGTGCACCAAGCCTCTAGTACAATTAATAATATTGTAATAACTATATATGCTACCAGGTGAGTATTAGAATTTTTTGGGGGATCACTTTGTGAATAATATAAATGTCTAACCACTTTGCTGTACACCTGAAACTAATATAAAGTAATATTAAATTCAACTGTAATTGAAAAATTAAAAAATATAGAACTACCATATTATCGAGCAATTCCACTTCTGGATATCTATCCAAATAAAACAAAACACTAATTTGAAAATATATGTGTACTCTTAAGTTTATTGCAGCATTATTTACAATAGCGAAGATATTAAAGCAACCTAAGTGTTCATCAATTGGTAAATAAAGTAGATATATATATATATAACCATTCCAATTGACCTACTTTAATAATTTTTAAATCAGTTGCTGATATTCTTACTATAAAGACTTTTATAGGATACTATGAATAACAAACATGTACACAATGAAATATTACTCAACAATGAAAAAGAATTAAGTCTTGCTATACTTGTGACAACATGAATGGTCCCAGAGGGTATTATGCTAAGTAAAATAAGTCATACAGAGAAAGACAAATACCATATAAGATTTCAATTATATATGGAATCTAAAAAAGAAACAATCCAAAAGAACAAACTCATAGAAACAGAAAACAAACTGATGGTTGCTGGGGGTGGGGCGGCGGGGGGAGGTTAAGGGATGGATAAAAGAGGTGAAAAATATAGTCAATAATATTGTGATAACTTTGCATGGTGACAGACAGTTACTAGATTTGTAGGGTGATCACATTATAAGGTATAAAAATGTCCAATCAGTATGTTGTACAACTGAAACTAATATCAGAGGGAGTAAATTCTCCCTTCCTCCACCTTTTTGTTCTATTTGGGCTCTCAATGAATTGGATGATGCCTTCCTAAATTGATGAGGGTGGATATTCTTTTGATTCTACTGATTCACTCATCCCTTCTTAGAAATACCCAGATATAATGTTTTGCCAGAGATCTGGGCCTCCCTTAGCTCATTCAACATACAATTAGTCATCATACCATGATTTATTTGAGGATCTGTGAGTAGAAAGGATCTTTGTAACCTTTTTGGACAGGGACCAGGAGATCAACAAGACCCCAGAGTGAAAAAGAAATGTGTTCATTGTGCTTTACATACAGGGGTTAATTTCCGCAATCTGTGTTGTAATAAGCCCCGCAGGCTACTGTGATGCAAACTCAAGTTTGAGAACCACTGGTCTAAGATAATAGTGACAACTACATTCTTCCTGTCCATCATTGGTATAGGATGCACGAATGACACAATTCTGGCTAATAAAATATCAATGAGAACTCTCTAGAGGTCTGTTCTGAAATTTCTTCCTTCTTTTGGAAGGGGAAAGGATATACTTCTCTTATCCCCTTCTTGAATTTGAAATTGTTGTTTGACCATGTGAGTTACTGCAGCATTTTGTTTGTTGATGAGGGGGCAAGTCCCAGAGTAGAGAGGCAAACACTAAGGGTGGCAGAACAAATGAATGGAGAAAATTTTGCTTTTGATTGATGCTGCTCAGCTACCAGCTTTACCAGCTCTGGAACTTCCCTATCTCTGGATGCCTTGTTGTGTGACTTGCAACATTTTCCTTATTGTTTAATTTAGCTAAGTCAGGTTTTCAGTTAATTGCAGCCAAAAGTATGATAACTGTTATGCGTGGTCTGATGCTATTCAGTCCTCAGTGCAATTTTAAGTCAATTCTTACTTCTTTCAAGAGCACTAATATTTTAGATCATCTTTTTTGAATAAAATATGTGTGCCTTGTTATAAGAACTTGAATAGGAATAGAGTAGATTGTAGTAATTGAATGTATACCTGTGTGTGGGAGTGTGGGGATGGATGGCTTGTTGACGGCCGACCAGGCAGTTCTGGAGCTATTCCCGAGCTCCAAGCATTTTCAAAGATGAATTCTACATTCAGGGCTTAAGCAGAAGCTTATATTCCCAATGCACAAATTCTGCTTACAGTGTTTCATGATGAAAATAAAAATAATTCCAGTTGTTTGAAAAATGATTTTTCCTGTTATTTTGGCAGCAAGAGAGCAGAACGAAAAGCACGTTGAAGATGAGCACCTTCCGGAAAGAAAGTGTTTTAAGAAATATCTTCAAATATCATGAGAGTTAAACTGGGTGTCCCATTATACTGATCCAAGACAGACTGAGAGGGACCACCCACAGGTGGGAAGATCAACACGACCCCCCACAGGAGTAAGGATGTGTGAGCAAGATAAGACTGGTGGCAACCCTGTGCTTCTCTCAGCCCCAGGCAAGGGAGGAGTGAAAACACTCAGAAGGGCTTGACTCCCAGAAGAGGTCTGTGACAGCCCAACATAATTCATAAAATAATTAGGCATATGTTGTGACTGGTATTTTGGGGGATATATAAAGTCTGTCAACTGTCAAAAAAAGAACATTTTCTCATTAGTTTCACAAAAGAACAACCTAATTTTCCAGGGAGTGCATGGGCATAAGTACAGCCAGCAGGCTCCACCTTCCAAGCAGTTGGTCCCACCTTCTGAGCGGGCCAAAGAGATACAGAAGTTCTGACAAGAGAGTAAGTGACCTGTAGTTGCTTATAACTTATAACTTTCAATAGTCAATACACTTTGGGGCTTGTTTTGTAAGCACATTATTTCTTTCCCTAACTTCAGCCCAATCCTTGGGGTACTCTTAAGAGTTGATCCACACTGTCCAGGACAGATTTAAAATTCTATAAACACCCATAAAGGAGCACATGCCTCAAGCGAAGTTCCAGATGATCTAAAATAAAGGTGTGTTTTCCCCTGAATACTTTTATCGTCTGCTTTGCAGTAATATTACAAGTTTTTCTTTACCCTTTGCTCCAAAATCATGACTATGTCCCCAGGGAAGTAGAGGGCAGCACGCCATGGGGTTTGCAAAGCTTCAGGAATAGACTTGTTGAGTTTCTGGAGCTCTCAATTTTCTCCAAATTTTGGCTAAAAACAACTTTAGGACAAACTCAGATATTTTATAGAATAACATATACATTATACATAAGTTTTAATAATAAAATATGATACCTCTAAGATATAGTTTGGTTTTAGGTGGTTGAAGTGCTCTTATATCTGGGAGTAAGGGTTTATTCTACTCTGAAATATTGAAAATTATTGCTTTGGAGAACTGCTACCAGCGGTTCTCAACCTGTGGGTTGCGACCCCTTTGGGGGTCGAACGACCCTTTCACAGGGGTCACCTAAGACCATCGAAAACACATATATAATTACATATTGTTTTTGTGATTAATCACTATGCTTTAATTATGTTCAATGAAATTGGGGGTCACCACAACATGAGGAACTGTATTAAAGGGTCGCGGCATTAGGAAGGTTGAGAACCACTGTGCTAAGCAGAGGCATAGATGTGTCTCAGTGGATTATCCCTATTATGTAGTTATGCACCCAGGACTCACATATAACTTACAGATATTTGTCCAGATTAAATTTTTGACTTTACATTTTCTCGACTCTTTAATTTGTGCCCCACTATCTTTTTATAAAACATCCTTTGAGTTTCTCCACATTATTTTTGCAGCTGCCTTCCTTTCTAGACCCATAACCACTCTGATCTTTGCCACTGTGGTTCACAACCAGCATTACCATCTCCAAAATCACTGAAGCCTAAGTGAACTTTTTTTCTTCATGTTTATGACCTTTAAACAATTTTTTTCTTGGTCACTTGGTCCTTCTATGTGCTGGGTACTGTGCTCTCAGCACCGTATGTTGTGTATCTCATTTAATATTCAAAACCTGTCTGTGAAGCAGGTCCTAGGAGACCCAACCGAGCTCAAGAGTGGTCAATAAATGAGCTGAACCCAGGTCTTTCCAAAACTGACACCTAGGCTTGGTTATACTGATTGGTGGGGAGCAGAGGGGAAGGGTGGAAAAGAAAACTGGTTAGTTTATTTACTGTGGTGAAGAAAAAGAAACATGTCAAATTGATTGACATTTTATAAATTTAAAAACTAATTGAATTTATCACTTTTAACAAGATGCCTGGCAGGCTAAGAAACGTGACAATGTGAAGTTGACTGATTTTTGCCATGATGATAGAATGAAAAGATGCTTGTATACAAAGAGCAAATGTCAAGGGAAAGTTACAATTGGGCTCTTTTTTTCAGTGCAAAATTCCACTCCATATGACTTCATGGTGATTTTAGAATAAGTAACCTTGAGCTAAGCCAACTGGATACAATGTCAGAGAAATCTAAATAATATGCATATCAGAATATTTGAACAAAGTAAGTTATAGCTTTCATTGCTCAAGAACAATAGTCACAAGTGGGGCATTCGAACATTTTTTAGGCTATTTTAGGAAAAAAGTTATTGCTTATAAGATATGTTTTTTGACATTTTTAATATTTTGCATGCATTTATTTCTTAGGCCTGAATGTTTGGGTCTTATACTGATATGGATGAATAGAATTGCTACAATGTTATTAGATCAAAACTTAAAATATTTTTTAAGTTTCTAGTGGGATCTATGTACAAGTCATTATACTTGTGTCCCCAGATTATGTAAATTAGTCGGGGGTACACATATGTGTGTATGTGTATCCAAAAGAGTAGAACCCTAATTTAAGGGTGTGCAAGGGGCATTTCCAAGGCTTCAATTGCTAGGTGAAAGATGAAGCAGACTGTTTATATCTATGGAATATTCACAAGTAGGATGGTCATAATTAGAGGTTTAACTATATGATCACATGTTAAATTGTATAACCTGGTCACTGAATTCACTGAAAAAAAAAATCAACATCATCGTGAGTTTGATGGAGGTATGAATTGAATTACACTTCATAGGATGGACAAACTTTCAATGTTAGTCCGTGTAATAAGTCATAGTCATAAGAAGAGTGAAGTAACTGGGTTTTTGTTTTCGAGACTTGCAATGTACCAGGGGCTCTTTAACTATTTTACATGTACTAACTCATTTATTCTTCACGAAAGTTCTCTTCAACACACACATATAGTAGCTCGTCTATAAGACAGGAAGATTCAGTAACTTGTCACAGAGATAATACTCAAGACCATCCTCTGGATTATAGCTACTTAGATCTGATTCTTAGGTTGCATGAAAATTCCTTAAACCTGGAATATAAGCTGAAACCGGTTTGGCTCGGTGGATAGAGCGTCGGCCTGCGGACTGAAAGGTCCCAGGTTCGATTCCGGTCAAGGGCATGTACCTGGGTTGCAGGCACATCCCCAGTAGGAGATGTGCAGGAGGCGGCTGATCGATGTTTCTCTCTCATCGATGTTTCTAACTCTCTATCTCTTTCCCTTCCTCTCTATAAAAAATCAATAAAAAAAAGAAATTTAAAAAAAAAACCTGGAATATAGTGTGTGGTTTTTTTAAATCTAAAAATCAACTCTATATCTACATATTTTTTGTGGTTATACAAGGAAAACTGTTCATAAATTTCTCTTAGTAGGATCGGCCTGGGAAATAGATTTTTTTACCGTGAAAATTTCGAGATTGATTGAAAATATTTATGTTTCATAGACTATTTAAAATATCCTGTACCAAAATATCCTAGGATTATTTGCAGTGTATTTTAGGAATAATAATAAAAATATGGACACTCCTCCACCCCCATATTTTTTTCTTCCAGCATTGCTAATGTTCCTGAAATTTCTGAACTGTGGAAATACAAATAAATCCACAATTGATTTCCACTGGGGTTTAGCTTTCTTCATATCCCTCCTCCCAGAGCAAGAGACTAATTCTGACTCTGACTCCTTTATCTGACCCCAGTGATAAAGTAAACAGTGGAAAAAGTTTTTAAATATAATGAAATCCTGCTCTAATATAAGTGCCTGTATGCTTTAAGAAGAAAAGCAGGCTCTTTAACTCTAAACTTTGCATGGCAAAAGGAACAATTTCACAGTAGTATCATATTGAATAACAGGCAATAAGCCTAATTGAATTACAGTCATTATAGGGTGAAAGTGGAACAGTGAGTAACTTGTTTTACCAAATGCTATGCAATTTACTCTGTGTCTATTTAGACTTGATGTATAGTCAATTACTACGATTTTTTAGTAGCTTACAGCCTTCTTCTTGAGGAAAAGGGTAGCTCTGGAAATGGGACTTGATCTGGTTAAGCAACTACTGAACCAGTCTCTGGTAACATACGTTAATACAGAATAGTTGACTTTTATCAACTGCTGTGTGAAACAAGGTACACGTTTACTGTGAAGATTTCTCTTTAGCAAGGGTTTTGCAGAGTGATAGAAACATATTTCACTGAATGCTCCTTTTGATAAATCCACACCAAGTGAAATGGGAAGAATGAATGAGATCCCTGGTATGCAAGCACCTTTTCTCAGAAATAAAAAAAAAAATCATTTGTGAAACCTAGCAAAGTAGAATGCTTCAAAAGGGAATGAAGTCAGAGAATTTTACAGATTCCAAACACAAATGTACCAAAGATAAAGATTCAAAAACATCTGCACAGCATACATTTCATACATTCTGCTAAAAAGGAAAACATATTCTGTTAACGAGAAGGAGAAGGAAAAAGAGGAGGAGAGGGAGGTGTAGGGAGGCCAACTTTTCCAGGGGTTGTATTACTTTAAAACTCACTGGAATCAAGTGGATATTTGATGTAGGGAACTCAGGGATGTAACTGAATCTCCCAAAGAGGGTTGGCAGGGCATGATTTAAGTCAGTGCTTCTGAGCTGTCTGTAATGCCATTCATTTCTAAAACAAAATTATGCTCAGAGGAGAGGTAGTGCATGTGCCTTGCAGAATTCGACACGACCAAAAGCCTTGGCCATGTCTTTTGACTGTGACCTGGAAATGTCAGTCCCCACAGTGTGAGCTGTTTTAAACTCATGGTGAGAAATAAGAACGAGTAGATATTTGCCATATCCAATTGTGCCTGCACAGATTAAGCCATAGGGACAAAAATAAATAAAGCTTTTTAAAATGTTATATTTCTAATAATCAGTAAAACATATTTAATAAGCTCTAAATGTGCAACACAAAATTTTAAGTGTTTTAACAAATGTGGTACCCAGTGCCTTCTGGTTAAACTCAGACCATAGAGATAGCTGCTGACCAAATGTAGCTTCACAGTCAGTGGTTCTCAACCTTCCTAATGCCGCAACCCTTTAATACAGTTCCTCATGTTGTGGTGACCCCCAACTCATTGCTACTTCATAACTGTAATTTTACTACTGTTATGAATTGTAATGTAAATATCTGATATGCAGGATGTATTTTTATTGTTACAAATTGAACACAATTAAAGCATAGTGATTAATCACAAAAACAATATGATGTAATTATTGTGTTTTCCGATGGTCTCAGGCGACCCCTGTGAAAGGGTCGTTCGACCCCCAAAGGGGTCGCGACCCACAGGTTGAGAACCACTGTTCTCAGTGGTTGGCTTAAAAAGAAAACAACCAATCAAAAGCCCAATGTGTGTGGAGTAAATGAAACAAACATTTAGTGACCAGAAGTCTTGGATTTTCTTTGAAAGAGTCCAATTTTTAAATTTTATGATGTATTGTCTTCATAATTACCTTTATCAGACCAAATGGGCACATGAATAGGTCCAAATGCATGCAGGTAACCTTGCCAGTAATGTCATCTCCATTTCTAAATTGGTCAATACGGCCATACTTTAACCTCAGGACTGTTTTGAGGATTGAATCCATGTGTAACTGTTGCAAACAGTACATGTTCACCCATTGTCCTCTGCTAGAGGCCAATGCTTCTACACTAAGAAGATCAGGAAACCAACTTAGTCTTGGAGAAAAATGAACTGCCAAAGAGACTGAGCCTGGGAAAAATAACCTTTCATGAAATTTAAAACACCCTATGTCATCAAAATCCCCGAAGTTGGAAGTGGGCTGAAAAGATGAACAGTTCTCCAAGAGAGGCTGTCCTCCAACACTTACTTCACATGTGACAGAGGACAAGAATGAACCCCCAGAGGGTGGCTGGGACAAGAACCGAACTGAGGCATGCATCAGACCTCAGGGTGGAGGCTTTACAGAATCTGCCAACAGCGTTTCAGAATGGCCTTGGAACAGGGCTGCTTTCTGTCCTCTGTTCTTCCTCTTTCTAAATGAGAGTGTCCATTGGGGTCATCCTGTCATTGTTTCACTATGGATTTTTGAGTGTGAGTGTATGGGAAAGTGTGTCTTTTTCAGTCCATACATCTGCAGATCAAGAAGAGCCATATCTATTCTTGATGAAGACACCACTAAGCATTGTCTAGATGTTCATTGTCTGGATATGGCTGGTCCTGGCCAATGATCTGTGAAGAGAAGGGATGATTTTGGAGTCAATTAAGAGCTGGTGTGACTCCTCCATCTCTTTCCTTCCTGTGGCATTGAACTTGGATGTTCCATGGTTCAGATCATGTAGCGGCTGCAAGGTGCATGCCTTTACACAAGTGAGAAACAATTCTTTGAATTTTTTTTTTTTTTTTTTTTACCAAGGACACTTTCTTTCATTTAAAGCTTAGAGATAACGTTTTAAAGACAAATATCTCAGTCAGAGGGAATGTAAAAACTTAAATTCAAATTCTTCTATCAGTGACAAAGACAGATTAGTTCTTAATATCAGGTTTTGTCCCTAGAAGGGCAATGGATATTTACAAATGGGAAGGGAAGGCAAAGAAAGGAAGCTGAAAGGGTTGATGGGGTATTTGGAGATATCTTGCCAATTTAACTTAGCTTTAAGCTGACCCAGAATATGGGAGTGAGGAGGAAAAAAGTCATAATTGGACTTTTTATAATTGGAAAGGAGAACAGCTTTAGTACACATAAATGTCCTAAATCTAAATAGGATTATTTTTAAAAGAGGATCTCAAATAGCTTTGTATATTGCACACTGTACTAAAGATCAGAATTTTTGCTTGAATAATTCTATCATGCTTTATTAAACACATAGAGAAACTTTAATATTTTTATGGAAAAAGAAACATTCACCCCAAATTAAAGTAATTCAGGTGTGTGTAGGAAAGCAAAAAAAAAAAATTACCTCGTTTAGAGAACAGCATTTGTTTCATAGGTCTGTAAAAACAAACCTGACAAATGTATAACTTTTCAGTCACTTAGGATATATACAGTTATTTTAGGACAGTGAGTAATAAAAGTTAAGTTGTATAAAATTGAATATAGTGAAGTGTTAAGATATTTCACCAGGATTAAGCTAATCCTTCTCTAACACAAGGGAAAATAGTTGCCAATAAACTCTATTTTTAACAGCTACTTGAGAGAGACAAGATGAGACTTATAAAAATCCCTTTCAAGAAGTTTTCCAGTACAATAACAGTTTACACCCAACACATATACAAATACATTTCAAAAACTTTGCCTCTGCCAAGTTACAAAGTCTGACTTGTCAGAGTTACATCATGTTTTTAAAGCACGTTTGAAATGAAGCTTGTCATACATTAGACTTCAGTGAATCTAGAAAGGATTGTCCTTTTTTTAGAAACTTAATGGGCTGCATTCCCTTTGAGTTTTTCAAAGAATTATTTTGGTCTCAAAATTCTACACATGGATTGAAAAGCAATGCTTTTTGTTGCATTTTTTAAAATATACTGTCTTTACCTACTTCCCTTGTACAATGAGCACCCACGTCTTGCTCACCTTTATAATGTTGATACCAATATGCAGGGAAAAAATTAATTTGAAATGAAAGGCCTACTGAAAAAAGGTTAAAAAACATCCTCTGCATGTTTGACGACATTAATGTAATTCACAAAGGTGGGCTCTGGAGACAAAATTCTCCGGGATCACATCCCTGTCCATCAATTTAGAATAGTGTGATCTTGGAGTATGTGTCAAAACCTTCCTAAACCATTTCTTAATATTTTTTCATCTCCTAAATATTTCCTTCAAAGAACTTATCACTATCTATAATTATATTCTAGCTGTGAGTATACAGTTATTGCTTATAATTCCCATAGAGTGGAAGCTTAATGAATGCGGGCTCTGTCTGTTTAGCTCACCGTCATATAATCAGCTTCTTGCCCTCTATCAGAATTTTTTTGGCACTCAGTAAAAGGTTGCTAAATAAACAAATGAGTGAATGAATGAATGAATGAGATTTTCTGATATATGCCCATCTTTACAGTTGGGATATACCTGATATTAGGGTGATTTGAACTGGTTATGGCTTTGGGCTGCCCAAGTGACTAAAAAACAAAACAAAACAAAACAAATTTCCTGGAATTAATTCATATCTTTGCTTAAAACTTGCCCTGTCTGAGCAGACATTGCTAAGGTTTGCATGTGTGATCCCCTTTCCTTTGCTTCAGGAGCTGAGCAACACCTTTCTGTCCATACATTCTCTCTATAGGCATATCAACATATACAGTCCATTTTCTATCTAATCTTTTTTTAAAATATATTTTTATTGATTTCAGAGAGGAGAGAAGAGGATAGAGAGAAACATCAATGATGAGAGAGAATCATTGATGGGCTGCCTCCTGCATGCCCCCTGCTGGGGATCAGGCTAGCAACCAGGGCATTTGCCCTTGGCCGTAATTGAACCTGGAACCCTTCAGCCTGCAGGCCGATGTTCTATCCACTGAGCAAAACCGGCTAGGGCTTACTATCTAATCGTCCTGTCCTGGGATGGATTGTATCTTTTTAAGGTGGCTTTGCATGTTTTTGTTGGATTCATTAATTTGTTTCTCAAATGACATTTCAAATTACTTAAGCAGTAGAAATAAGTGTTTCAATGTATCCCTTACATACAACCCATACTAGTACAACTCTATTATGGCCATAGATCTATATGTAGTGATAACTACAATAATTGATATAATGAAATAAATAATGTACATTGTTATATTGAGGCTTTATCAGTGATGAAGAATGATGAAGGGAAATTTAAAGGTAGGTTTGTTTCACTAAAAGAGAGAGAATTTTATTTATGGGGTCATATTCCTGATCATATAAATAGCAACTTTCTAGATGTTTAATCCTAGATTAGGTACTGTATTAACTGAAAGAAGCTATATTGAGACTAAAGTCTTCTAAATTAGCAACAAAAGGATAGCATGACAAATGTTTTTAACTGGTACTTCCTCTTTTATCTGCTTCTCAACATTTATCTTCTAATTCTTAATTTCAAGCTCAAACATGTCAATCTTAGATTACAGATTCTGTGATGTAAATGTGTGTAAGCGTATTTTATGATTTTCAGAACTCATTTTGTGATGGATATTTCTGTAAGACCAGCTGCTTAACCTTTACTGGCTAGTGGATTAGGTAAATGAGATGGTTGAAACTCACTGAATTCTGCTTTATCTTTTCAAGATATATGTAACAGATATGATGTAATACTCTTTTGAAATGCCCACATTAACATAGTAGTTACCACCCAAAGTTGGTTATTGTGTTTTTTAAAACAAATCAGTCTAAAATTTTAAAAAATGATTCTCCAGTTTTTTAAGTTCTGTGAATGTTGTATGGAAATTCTCTGTAGTACACTAAGATTTTTCATTTTCAGTAAAAAATAAAAACATATTGATAGTCTTGAAGCACTTTAAAAAATAATATTAATAATGAAATTTTGACTTTATGACCTTCAAGTATGGAGTTCTTCTTTTAATTTATAGCTGGTAAGTTCCAATTGGCTTAACCCTCTTGCAGATAACTATATACTTTGGATAAAACATAAAAAAGCAAAGCAAAATAAGCCAGTCAAAGATAAGTATCACACAATCTCACACATATGTGGAATCTAATGAACAAAATAAACTGATGAACAAAATAGATTCTGAAACATAGAAGACTGTCGAATCTCAGAGGGAAGGTATGGGTGGGTGGGACAAGACAACCAAAAAACTTGTATGAATATATGCATATTCCATGGACACAGACAATAGGTTGGTGAAGGCCTTGGTGGGGACTGGGGGTGGGCTAAAGGGGTCAATAGGGGAAGAAGGGGGGCATATGTAATACTTTCAACAGTAAAGACTTAAAAAATAAAAAAAAGAACTATGTGAGAGCATTGGAAGGAGTTCCAAAGCAGGCAGATCAGGAGGCAAGTTGACACTGGAGATGGGAACTGCATTATATGAGTTTCCTATTTTTACAACATTCAGACTGTTGTCATGCTCAGTGGTTACAACTCAATGAAAAACCCACAGATGTTCTGGCTTGAGGAACCAGAGTTGAGCGTTTGGAGCAATCACAACTCCTTGGAAGTGAGAAGGTAAAGGAGAGAGCCAGATTTTTGTGTACAACCTTCCAGTTTTCTAATATGTCTAATAGATGACTCTTCTGCAATCAGTTATAATGTGATTTCTACTAGGAAAATGTCTACACCAAACTAGAGCTAAATAAATCAGTACAGTTCAATATCTATGTCATACTGATGACTGCCCAACAGCTAGTATATATTAGTATAATACTTCATTTGCTGAGACACTTCTCAAAATACAAAGGACACATATACATTGAAGATTTGGGGTATAAGCTTCTGACTCTGTAACTATGATTAATACTTGTGCACCTGTTGAGTAATCTGGAAACATCCATTTTGATGTGCAGATTTTTAGGGTCTTGCTGGTTTATTGACCAGTAAACCAGTGCTGGGTAAAACTTTAAGAAGGAGATATTTCTTTAAATAACACATCACTACTTTTCTTTGCATTTCTAATGTCAACACTCTGATCTTGGTTGAGAAACTTTTGAATTTCTAACATGCATCCCCTCATGGGTCTTGAACTTTTTATCCACTACCGAACTTGCCCAAATTACTTCTCACATGACATTCAGCTCTCTCATTGAACTGTCACTCTGCTTTCTAACTTGACTTAATTACATTCTTTTGAAGCTTCTCTGCTTCACAATCTGAAATTTATGTCCTTAGTAAATACACAAGTCAGCCTCCTCCAATAGATTGCATTCACATGGAGCCTAGCCCAGCATTAAGTGCATAATAGATACTTAGCAATTGTTGAATAAATGAATGAAAGAATGCATATTTAAATTACCTAGAAAAAAGCCAAGCAGTGTTAAAAAGACTAGAAAGAAAGTTATTTCACTAGTCAGATTTTTTATTTATTTTTTGCTAGAGTCTAGCAGAAGAACCATGGAGTATAGGATTGCTTTCCATCTTTTCTTTGGAAAACCATATTCTCTGGCCTTCAGGGAAACAACAATAAAACTCCAGTTGTTCTCTTACTTTGTTGAGTAGGAGTCAACAGGCTCTGAAGGCAAACAGACTGGAGTTTAAATTTGGTTGTGTCATTTACTAACTATGTGGCCTTATGCAAGGTATTAATCCTTGCTATGTCTTTTTCCTTCATGTTTGAAGTGAATGGGTTGTTCTCAGGACTATATGAAACAAAAAGAAAACATTTCTAATAAAATAATACCTGATACATAGCAATAACTACAACTTAATCTAATTGGGTTTGCCTATGTGTTAGGCACTCCATACGCATTACTTCAGGCAATCGCCTGAAGGTACTAGTTTTAGGTTCATTTTACAGACTTTTTTAAAAAAATGGTTATTTGCCAACTCTAAGTAGCTGAGATTCCCACCCAGACTTCTGTAATTGGATTTCAAGGTCTCTGCTCATGACAACTTTCCTGTGCTGCCTCATTGGAAGAAAGTAAGGAGTTGGAAGCAGCTGACAACATCATTACATTATTTAAGTATTTTATTTATGAAACAGTAGATCATCATTTATTCTTATTTCAAAAGATAATTATAATCAACTTCATTGGGTTTGAGGAACTGGGGCTTTGGGAGATAAAGTTGCTATTAACCAAAAATTTGTAAGGATCTCTGTGTGACTAAACCTCCCCCATGAAGTCCACAAAAAACTACATTTTCACAATATAATAAGTCAGAAAATTGTTTTTCCCCAGAGTACTGTTTTTTAAACTGCCTGCTAACTATATAATCTAAGAATTTATGTCTCCGTGTGTCATAAAAATGTTTAGAATATGCTTAAGTCAACAAGGATAAATTTTCCTTGGAGTAACCATATTCAGAACATGGCTTGTTTTATAAGATTTCATCCAAAAAATACCCACAGTGTTAACTGCAGGGCACTGTCGACTTGGAAACCTTAGGGGTTGTGTCAATTATACTAATATTTGAGATCCTGGTTCCAGGAAGTCTAGTTTTCTCTGACAGTCTGGCCTCTCCAATAAAGGGTTGCCCTCCTACTTCACCCCTGCTTGACAAATGCATATAAAAAGGGATATCCTGAAAAGTGACATTTTTTAGAGACATTAGTGTTCATTGGCTTTAAGGATTGCTTGGTAGAAGACAAGCTCAAGCCCTTTAACTCCACCTCCATGCTCCGAGGCGGGATCCATCAATTTTCTCTTTCCATAAAGATGTCTTAGCTGTCTCTTGAACTAATTTATGCTTGTGTTCTTATTTGGCAATTTGCTTTCCTGGTTTAACATCCAAGACAAACAACAGTAGTTTTTCTAGAAATTTCTCACTATCTTCCTTTTATACTATTTTTTAAAACTTTGCATCACAGAACTCAATATTTTGTGCTTCTTTATCAAATGATCAAATGATTTCTTAATTTTGAACATGATGGAGTGGGAGTATTTCCTGTTCTCATTAAAAGCTCAGTGAGGCCCTGACTGGTTTGGCTCAGTGGATAGAGCATCAGCCTGTGGACTGAAAGGTACCAGGTTCGAGTCTGGTCAAGGGCATTTACCTTGGTTGCGGGCACATCCCCAGTAGGAGGTGTGCAGGAGGCAGCTGATCAATGTTTCTCTCTCATCGATGTTTCTAACTCTCTATCCCTCTCCCTTCCTCTCTGTAAAAAAATCAATAAAATATATATTTTAAAAAAATAAAAGCTCAGTGAGAATCTTCTTTAGTGTTTTTCAAGTGTTAGATATGGGAATTAAAAATATTATGGTTAGGCCCTATGGCTTCAATAGCTTTGGGTTTCTAAAAATAAATATTATTAACTAAAATGACTAGTATGTTTTTAATAATAAATGATGGTATGGTTTTCAAATACAGAAAAAAAGATTTTGACTGGTTTATAAGTGGTCAGGTTACATTTTCATTATATTTATGATTACCCCTCTCCAACTCCTATTTACTAACTTTGCAGTATTATTTATCTACTCATGTGTAGGCCCAGTTAGCCCAGAAAGGTAAAAAGTATTTTTAAAAAAACTTCAGAATTTGAATCCTGCATCTTGCATCTCTCATGGTTAAAAATGTGGGAAAATTAAGCAATTTTTGTAATTCCAATTTTTACCTCTGCAGCAGGAGTTTATGTGTAGCATGGGCACACCTTAATAAGGTTATTAAGAAGCAGCTGAATAGATATTGCTAAATTATGGTAAACATTTGGAGATACACCCAGAGGTTTATGTAAGGTATTTTATTTTATTTAGCTATGGAAGAATTATTTGGGGCATTATTTGTTAGACTTAAAATGTTTACCTTTATATCCTCAAGCTAAAGACAACGATTCACCTGCCAGTCTTTGTGGGTTCCTTTATTTCTTCTCTCAGTCTGATTGAAGTGAACTTCTAAGTCCAAAAGACATAGCAAAATAATGGATCATGTTTTCAAAACTAGTGGAAACTGGTTTGAAATAACTAAGATTGGGGAGTCCCCCTCATTTCTCAGGATCCATCCTTTTTTCTACTGTCTTCCCAGATAAGTTGAGAACCCTGTGTCATTAGCTGCAGTCCATTGGTCCAGCCATGGACCTCTGACTTTAGAGGCCAATGGGAATCTTTCCCTAGGGTTTTTCAAATTAGCACCAATGAAAAGAAACCATTCTTCTCCAGGAGTAGAACCTAGAAGGTGTACAATTCAAAGGCTGTTTGTGGCTGTGGTGGATAGACTTCACATGCTTGTACAATCCTCTCCCGCTGAGTGTGGGTGGGACCTGTGACTGGCTGCTGACCCATCCAGTATGACAAAGACAACGGATGCTACTCTTGTGATTACATTAATTACCACATTAGACTCCATCCTTAACTGATGTTTTAAACTAAATTGCCATGAATCTTACTACCACAGAGAAGCATATTCCACCAGCAACCTGAGGGAGCATGGAAGCAGATCCTGCCCCAGTTGAGCCTCTGATAAGATCCAAGCTCTGGACAATAGCTTCACTGCCATTTTGTGAAGGTCTAATCAGAGGACTTAGGCAAGTCATCCTGAATTTCTGACCCTAGGAGTGTGAGATAATAACTCTATGTTGATTTGTGCTGCTGTGTTTTTGGGAATTTGCTATTCTCTTTCATGTTTTGAAAAGCCTAACCATGGAGTCATAAAGCCAAATGTACTATATGTTTCTAAGTATCTACACTTATAAAAGAGAAAGATGTAAATTGGTCGTCACTCTGCTACACCCACCAGCCAATCAGGATGAGTATGCAAATTAACCCAACAAAGATGGCGGGTTAATTTGCATACATAGGGGTGGAGTGAAGACTGAAGGCTCCAGATCAAGCAGAGACTGAAGACGACTGAA
>NW_005371693.1:2174893-2189490 GCF_000412655.1 Myotis brandtii
ACACACACACACACACACACACACACACACACACACACATACACACACACATACACACACACAGAGTTTAGAAGATATATACAATGTTTTAGCTGTTAGACTTAAACTGATGTTTTAATGTTGAGTATATAAAAATTTTAAAAAGTAACCATATACAAAATATTGGCCATACATTTTTAAAATCCTCACCAAAAAATATTTTTATTAATATTAGAGAGATAAAGGAAATATGAGAGGGGGGAGAGAGAGAGAGAGAAAGATAGAGAAAGAGAGAGATGAGAGAGAAACATGTATTAATTGCCCCCTGTATGGGCCTTGACCAGGGATTGAACCCACAACCTAGGTATGTGCCCTGACAGGAATCAAACCCACAACCTCTTTAGTGCATGGATGACACTCCAACAAACTGAACCACCCAGCCAGGGCTGGCTGTACATTTTTTGTTTAATTTTATGACACTTAATTTAATAACTTTTGATAATCTTATATAATAAAAGTGTAATATGCAAATCGACCAAATGGCAGAACAACCGGTTGCTATGACACACACTGACCACCAGGGGGCAGACAATACAGGAGCTTCCCCCTAGTGGTCAGTGCGCTCCCACAGGGGGAACACCATTCAGCCAGAAGCTGGGCTCACACGTCTGACAAATGCAATGGCTGTGGCGGGAGCCTCTCAGGTAAGGAACGAGGGGTCCCAGACTGTGAAAGCTAGACTGCAAGAGCCTTGGACTGTGAGAGGGATGTCTGCTGTCTTAGCTGGCAGGTGGACATCCCTCGAGGGGTCTGGGACTGCGAGAGGGCACAGGCTGGTCTGAGGGACACCCCCAGTGCATGAATCTCTTGCACTGGGCCTCTAGTTAACATATAAAAACTCATGCCCAGGTAACCACTTTCCTTTTTTTCCCTCAGATTTTCCCTTTATTTTCTAAAATTTTTGTTTGAATATTATTCATTTCAAACTTATTTTATTCTCACAATTGAGCAAATAGCAAGAATTCTTTGATTAATAAATTCCTAAATATATTTCCCAGTCTCCTCATACACACTGGATAATATAAATGTTGTGAATCACAAAGTCATAAGATCAGCATTAACCTTGAGAATTTAGTTTGATTCTCTGAAATTATTTAATCGCATTATAGGTTTTTAGTTAATATTATGTTTGCTATTCTTTTTATTCCTAGACATGATAGAATCTGCTCATTTGGCCCTTTCTTCTCTCTCTTCTGCCCCAAATGCTAGAAGATAGTCACTCACAGTGGTTTAGTTGTCCTAGCATCAATGTTAGAAAGAAGAATCTGGTATAAAACAAATAAATAAAATCTCATTTTATGTCCCCTGCATCATTGTAGAGAACATAAGACTGGGCAAGGGTAGAGCATAGAAGCCTTTCCAAGTGCATTCTTCATTTGCTCACATTTCTGTTGTGAAGTTTAGCCTTAAAGATAACAAGAAAGAAAGAAATTGTTGAAGATCATCATCATGTTATCTATTCATTCAAAGATTGTTTATTAGATAGTAAACACAGATATGTAAACCATATGTTTAATAAATACTATTTGATGATGAAAATATGGGAGTGGAAATTTGTGAATTGAAAATCTATATATATAAAAAGCCAGCGACCAGAATGCTGTAATGATCAGAACAACCAGTCGTTATGACGCCCACTGAGGCCAGTGAACCAGCCTGATCGTGGGTGGGGCCGGTGGCCAACCTCCTGCGGCCCCTTCCCCAAGGCTGGCCCCACACCCCGATGGGCCCCCACCACCACGATCAGCCTGCAGACCCTCCCCCCAGCCAGTTCCACCCTTGATTGCCCCCCTTACCCCAATAGGGGGAAGGGCCAGCTGGCCAACCTCCTGCAGCCCTGTCCCTACCCCAGATGGGCCCCCCCAGCCTTCCAACTGCCTTTGGCCCCTCCCCCTGTCCGACCCCATCCCGTCCCTGATCGGCTCCCCGCACTCAGGGGCATGGTCAGTGGCTACTGCCTGTGGTCCCTCACCCTGGCTAGCCCTGCCCCAGTGAGCCTGCCCCCTCACCAATTGGGGGCAGGGCTGGCCAGTCTACTGCCCACAGCCCCTCCCCACGGCCATCCCTGCTCTGATTGAGCCCTGATTGGGGCCAGGCCAGCCAGACCCCACCCATGCACAAATTCGTGCACTGGGCCTCTAGTAATGAATATATGTAGACATTTCTATGTAGAATCTTTTCTTCATTCAAGGAATATGTCCCCTCTGTGTGGTGTTAGGTAAGTCCTTATCATGCAACAGATCAATGAAATCAATAGAGGCTGTGATTCATAATAACACACTAATGTTCTTACCAGATCAATGCAGCTAATTTTATTCCCATTTTATAGATATAGAGACAAAAATCATAATAGCACAGAATGGTTTATGCTAGACACATCTCAAATTGTGTTCTATGAGACCCATATATCTGATATCTCAGTGGATGCTCTTAGAACAAAAGGATCCATGAGCAAATAAGTTTGGAAAATGCCCCTCATGGAATTGAATAATGAATATTAATGTATGTTAAAGGGCTGTGAGAAGCTCTAATAAATAAAATTAAACAAGGGAAGAATAGAGAAAGGAGAGAAGGTGAAAAATAACCACCTGCTTAAAGAGTACATGATCAAACTTAAATTGAAGCCACATAGACTTTTCCCAAGCACACCTCTTGATTTGATATTCTTCAGCTCTTGACTACAAACCTATACTCTCCATACCATCCCCAAAGCTTTTCTCTGGACAGCAATATTAGAAGCCAGGCCTAGGGTCATTCATTCACAAAACAAGTATCTACTGGGCTTATGCTCTGTGCCAGTCACTGTGGTAGGTGCTAAAAATTTGATGTGGAGCTGAAACCATAGCTCCTGCATGCTTTGTATGAGAAGAGATTAGTAGAGAAGTAAACAAGTAGTTGCAATGAAATATGATACAGGGGACAATTAGGGAATAGTAAAGGATACTATGAGAGGCCATCAATGTTGGGTGACATATGAACGTTGGGGTGGGGGCATGGAAGACTTCTTGGAGGAAGAAATATTTAAGCTAAAATCTGAGTGATAGGTTTCTGTTTACAAGGTGAAAAAACAGAAGTGTCTGCCAACCTCCTGTGGCCCCTTCCCCCAGGCTGGCCCCACCCCCTGATGGGCCCCTACCACCACGATCAGCCTGCAGACCCTCCCCCCAGCCAGCTCCACCCCTGATTGCCCCCCTTACCTCAATAGGGGGAAGAGCCAGCTGGCCGACCTCCTGCAGCCCTGTCCCCACCCCAGATGGGCCCACCCAGCCTGCCAACCGCCTTTGAACCCTCCCCCTGTCCGACCCCGCCCCTGATCGGCTCCCCGCACTCTGATCAGGGGCATGGTCAGTGGCTACTGCCTGTGGTCCCTCACCCTGGCTAGCCCTGCCCCCAATGAGCCTGCCCCCTCACCAAATGGGGGCAGGGCTGGCCAGTCTACTGCTCACAGCCCCTCCCCAAGGCCATCCCTGCTCTGATTGAGCCCTGATTGGGGCCAGGCCAGCCAGACCCCACCCATGCACAAATTCGTGCACTGGGCCTCTAGTAATGAATATATGTAGACATTTCTATGTAGAATCTTTTCTTCATTCAAGGAATATGTCCCCTCTGTGTGGTGTTAGGTAAGTCCTTATCATGCAACAGATCAATGAAATCAATAGAGGCTGTGATTCATAATAACACACTAATGTTCTTACCAGATCAATGCAGCTAATTTTATTCCCATTTTATAGATATAGAGACAAAAATCATAATAGCACAGAATGGTTTATGCTAGACACATCTCAAATTGTGTTCTATGAGACCCATATATCTGATATCTCAGTGGATGCTCTTAGAACAAAAGGATCCATGAGCAAATAAGTTTGGAAAATGCCCCTCATGGAATTGAATAATGAATATTAATGTATGTTAAAGGGCTGTGAGAAGCTCTAATAAATAAAATTAAACAAGGGAAGAATAGAGAAAGGAGAGAAGGTGAAAAATAACCACCTGCTTAAAGAGTACATGATCAAACTTAAATTGAAGCCACATAGACTTTTCCCAAGCACACCTCTTGATTTGATATTCTTCAGCTCTTGACTACAAACCTACACTCTCCATACCATCCCCAAAGCTTTTCTCTGGACAGCAATATTAGAAGCCAGGCCTAGGGTCATTCATTCACAAAACAAGTATCTACTGGGCTTATGCTCTGTGCCAGTCACTGTGGTAGGTGCTAAAAATTTGATGTGGAGCTGAAACCATAGCTCCTGCATGCTTTGTATGAGAAGAGATTAGTAGAGAAGTAAACAAGTAGTTGCAATGAAATATGATACAGGGGACAATTAGGGAATAGTAAAGGATACTATGAGAGGCCATCAATGTTAGGTGACATATGAACGTTGGGGTGGGGGCATGGAAGACTTCTTGGAGGAAGAAATATTTAAGCTAAAATCTGAGTGATAGGTTTCTGTTTACAAGGTGAAAAAACAGAAGTGTCTGTTATAAGAGTCATTTCGTTGCAAGACAGAAAGCCTGGAGGATTATTTGGGTGTGGCTGGAGCTGCCCCAGAAAGTATTGCTGGATAGACCTGAGAAATTGGGTGGGGCCAAATTTGGAAGGGCCTTGAAAAATATTTTTATTTTCTCTTTAATGGGAAGTATTTCTCATTGATTTATCAATTTAATTTTTCTATAGACTAGAATTATGCACATGAATAATTATTGATCCTATTAATTTCAGGTAGGACAAGATCAATGGCCTTCAATCCTTCTGAGGGTACGTGAGCATCCGGAAGATTTATACTCACTGATTCCACCATGTGGGGTGTGTAAAGTGATTTTTAATGGTTCCATTTCATGCTAAAATTTTACAAAACTTTTATTTAGTACATTTTTGTTTAAGCAAAATTGTAGTTTCCAGTGTTACCAAATATCAAAGCCAGAGATGCCCACATTTTTGTCCGGCTTTTTGCTAGACTTGAGAGTATCTTATGATTGTCCATTTAGCAGCAGTCTCTAACAAGAAAATATCAAAATATATGCTTGAATTTTCCCCCAATCAAATTTGAAATGAATGAACAAATCTGTGCGCTCCCTCCCAGTTTAAATTTTAACAATACAGTTTGCATTGTGCAATAAAGAACTAGCTGAAAATGCAATGAATATTTGTTTATGATGTCCTGGTGGTAATTGGATTTAGCAAGGCATGTGAAGAGCAGTTTTCTTCAAATGACTTATTGGAATTGTGAAAGGAGGACAAGTTTCCTTTCTACGGGCAAGCTTCCTTTCTTCAATCCCAGCAATGGTATTGTGAGTAAATTGCAGCACAGATTTAATACAAAGCATAAAAGCCCCTTGTCCCAGATGCAGGGACATAACTTATAATTACTATACTATGTAAACTATGCTATTACTGTTTGACTTACATTTGCTATAATTACTGAGTATTTTTCTTCAAGTAGCTAGGAATAAATGATCATTAACAGATGATGTCCTGTGTAATTCTGATATATGATAACCAGCATAAATTTATTCTTCCCTCTGGAGGTAAAATGCTTAGCTTATAATAACAATTTAAGAATTGGGGGTGGGTTCCTTAGGGGGAGTTGGAACCTGCTTCCTGAAGGATCACTGAAAATGGTTTGCTACTTCTATAAAATTCCACTAGTTTATTTATTTTCCCTCAACATGTTTATTTTTAACCAGTCTGTGTTTTTGTAGTTAAATCACGATCCATCAGAACCTACTTTGCTCCAGCTCTGGTTCAACTATTTTCTACTGCTGGAGGAAGACCTTCACAGGATGACACACAATTGTCTTTAAGGTTAGAGATTTCATCCATGACAACTAGGATGCCTTTTTTTCCAGTGACTGAATTTTCAACTTCAGATCCCAGAGGTCACACAGAGGTAATGTTTTCCTTAAAACATACCTATTAATGTGACCTAAGCCTTAACATAAACAAAAATCTTTTAAAATGCAGACACCAGAAAAACCCAGGATTTCAATACTGGCTCCAATGTTTAAATATGAAAAGGAGAATAAGGCATAACAAAATTCCTTTTGAAGCAAGACTTCCAATCCTAATTTTAAAGAAGTAGCCTGATTTAATCATGTCCCCACCCCCCAACGCCTGCCTCCTCAGTTCAAATTCTCTGCCTTTATTGGGAAAAAAAATATATCACTCATCAGCTATAAATACTAACTCTTATCAGTTAGCATATCTTTCTTTCCCTATAGTTCCATGTGATGTATTTCTACTGTGTTGACTATTAGGTCATTAAAAAGGAAAAAATACCAACCTTTAATGGCCTACACTTTCCCCAACAATATTATCACAATGGTAATGCAAACATTCCTTCCACTTTTCTGACAATTTGACTCAGCTATAAAAGTTTATAGATACATGTTTTAATATATGATTAAAGCAAATAAGGAGGGGGAGTAAAAACTAATATTTATTAAATACCTACTATGTGTTGAGCATATTTATAGAAATATCTTAGCTATTAGTCACTTTGTTTTTAAGAAAAGAATTTAGAAAGCTGGAATTATTTTCTCAGTCTTAGTTCTTATGTGACTTGTGGTTTCCTGAACTTTGCAAGGTTCTCACAACCCACCTTGTAAATGTGCTGAAGGGCTATTTGTCTCTCAAGCTGGAACTGCCCAGACATGATGGACATGGAACCATAAAGGCTGGAGGGCCTGATTCATTGCAGGTTATCTTAGGGGTGGAACCTGTGCTTCCAGTTCCTGGCTATGCTAACTGAACAAGAAATGCAATTAACAGACTTTTTTCACCTAAAATAATTCTGCTAAGCTTTTATAACATGGGTTTTATTTCTACAAACAAGAGCAAAAGATCTGAAGTTACTTGAGAGAGATCCTCAGTGTAAGAAAATATGACAATTACTTATTCTGATATCACTGGAAACATGGGCAGCAAATCATAGGGTAGGTGTAGCAGTCCTTAATTCTTGTTCCTCTCTTATTTTGAAAATAATTTTTCTAGTTATAAAAATAAAACATGCACATTTTAGAAAATATAAAGATATTTAAATAAGAAAATAAAAAATTGAGAGAATAACTACATCAGGAAATTACCACATTTGTTTAGACATAACTATAAATATATATTTTAAATTGTTTATTTAAACATTTATTGAAACATCCCTGATTGTTGGACATTTAATTTAAAACCAATTTTTTGCTGTTGTAAGTTCTGCTTCAATGAGCCCTCTTTGAAACTCCAAGAGAAACTTCCTGCTCTGGTTCACTGCTAGGTCACAGGGTCTAGCCACAGGCCAGCACAAGGTAAGTGCTCAATAAACATGTTTTGAATTAATTGATTAATATTTTTCTTTTTCAAAAAAAGAGAAGAAACATGGACATAGAGGGAAGGAAGACCTTGTGAAGACACTGGGAGAAGACAGCCATCTGCAAGCCAAGGAGAGAGGCCTCAGAAGAAACCAGCCCTCTGGAATCTTGATCTTGGACTTCTGACCTCCAGAACTGTGAGAAAATAAATTTATGTATTTAAGCCCCACCCCCCCACTCCAATAATTTTTTCTCAATCTCTTATTTTCTTCAGAAAGATTTCTAGAAAAGGAATTAAAGGATCAATGTTGATAAACTTTAGTAAGTCTCCATATAGAGAACTGCATTTCCCACCCATGGAAAGTATGGTTTATTCTTACTGAAGCTGCTTATAGATAGAAGTGTATATACGTTCTCTATTTTTGACATGGCCTCAAGATCCTTTGTACCACACTGGAAACACTTTTGATCTATTTATTGGATTTGCTACACAAAAACCAACCCAATTTAATCTTTTCTAAAAAAATGTATCTCAATGATTCAAAAAAATTTTCTCCTTTTGAATTCTTCAAAATTCATAGTAATAGTAATCCAATATATTATTTACCTTTGCTATTTTTTCTATGTGCATATTGTTTCTTGTATGTACATGCATGTGTGTGTGTGTTTCTCAGCATTTAACATGGCAATGTCTTATTTCTTCAACTAGATTGTAAGTTCATTGAAAATTGTAGTAATTGAGAACACAAGTGACATGGCTCTAGTACTTAATGACTCTGTGACTCTGGCCTAGTGACTTAACTGTTACTTTTCTCATCTGTCCATGGGATTAATGATACCTCCCTCTCATGGGCTTTGTAAAAATTAGATGAAGAAATGTATGTAAAGTGCTTAGCACAGAGCCTGACATATATTAAGTGCTCAAAAAATTTGGTTCTGTTATAATCTTATGGTTGTCTGGAAGTACGTAGACATTATTTTGGAGATGATTGCTTTACTCGATGAACTGGAAATATGACTCTGGACCAGCATTTACTGTCCTGTTAGGAACAAATGAATAGGAAGAAGATGATAACGTTTCTTGGGATTTATATTATTTTTTTAAAAAATATTTTTATTGATTTTAGAGAGAAAGGGAGAGGGAGAGAAAGATAGAAACATCAATGATGAAAGAGAATCATTGATCAGCTGCCTCCCACATGCCCCCTACTGGGGATTGAGCCTGCAACCCAGGCATGTGCCCTTGACCTGAATGGAACCTGGGACCCTTTTGGCCACAGGCGGATGCTTTATCCACTGAGCCAAACCAGCTAGGGTAGGATTTATATTCTTACTTCTAGGCTGTGCAATACCACCATGGACACACTAACTGATGATTCTTTTAAGTGCCTTAGCGTAATCTGTAGTCATAAAAATGGAAAGATAGGATAATGCTTTCAATTAAATTCTCAAAGCATCTCTGAGTGCAGACCTCAAATCAAAGCTCCTGCCTGGGAACAAAGCCTTGTGTAGATCTGAGACCACTCTTTCATTGAAAGAAAACATCCTGTTGACATTTCTCCAGGCATTTAAAAAACCATTGGTAATAACATGCTTACTCACTGGTGATATTTATTGCTGAAACCTATTTGCCAAGATCCCTTTTGATGAAACGTTTGGGAAAGATTTATTAGGCATGAAAATCCTGTTTTCCACTCTTTGTATTTGCTGTCAAATTACACTACCTATCAAGAACCAGGTCCACTTTACAAGATCACTTACCTGGAGCCCTCTCAGACTGCTATTCCCACCCCAAACACAGAAGCCCAAATGTGAACTGGGCAGCCACCTAGCCTTCTAGGGAAAGAGCTACAGTTCTCCTAGTCCCATTGATTCCTCACTGATATTTAGGAGGTAGAGGATTTTTTGTTTGTTTGTTTTGTTTTTGGCAAAATTAAATAAGGGGTAGTTTGGAAGTCTTCAAAATTTTATTTTAATAATAATAATAATGATAATAATGAAGTGGTTTTCAGCAAAGGCTACAAAAAAAGCTTTGGTACCAAAAATAATAGAAATGGGGGTAGAAAAATATCTACAGGTAAGTTTTTAAAATTAGAATCTACATGATATTAAAAATTTAGAGGTCAAACCTTGGATTTCAATTTTTATATTTTACTTTATAATAAGAATAAAAAGCTTGAATTAGAAAAGATCCCAAGAGCCTTGATTTTTTCTATTAATTTAAAGTAATTAAGTAATTATTCTTCAGTAGAAAATTTGTAAATGAACAGAAGCATGTGGGTGTTCAATTTTTATATGGACAACTGCTAAAACCTCTCAGACTTACAGAATGAGAGAAAACCCACGTGGATCTTTCAGGTGTGGCATCAGGAGTGATAATATCCCTCTAGCAACAGCCCTACTGTCCTCATTCTGATTCTTTTTAGTTTTCCTCTAGGAAAAGTAGCATCTCAAAGGCAAACACAAGTTTGCTAGGCACAGAGGGGACACTGTGTTGGGAATGACTTTAGCCTGAAGACAGGGAATGCAAAATGCCCTGGACAACTTTAAGCTTGATTTCTAAAAATTGATTGTTGACAAAGGACTATTTTTCTGAAAGAGAAATCTTTAGAGAAACATAAAGCATCAAAGCAACATGACAGCTAAACCAGCCCTGAAACTTTTGCTACACTGACAGGTAGAAAAGGAAACTGCTAGGAGGCAGAACTAAGACCAGTGGGGAGAAAACGTGGGAAGCCCTGTATGTTGACTTTATCAGAGACCATTTCATTTTTGTAAACATGGTTATCAAGGACCTTTTTTTAAAATTTAAGATTGTTTTTTTCAAGGGCCTTTTTAAAACAGCAGTGGTAACAGGCATTGTGTCATTATCCTTACTCTGTACTTAGTGTCATTTCATAAACATGCAGGGAAAGTGGACAGAACATACTGCAAAGTCTTCCTGAGCCTTGCCTTCATTCATAGACACAGCTTATATCTTTCAGTTTATGACCACATTTAAATTTCTAGATATTAGAGTGTTAAGAAAAACAGTGACAGTTATTGCAGATTAGAATTCATCACCACTTGGCAATGATATGATGCCCAGAATTCTGCAGCTCTTTTGTTGCTTCTTAGAAGAGCTTCCCTGTAGTGTTTTTTTTTTTTTTTTATCTCTTTTTCAGATGATAAAACACAGGCAATGAGAGGCAAGATTCACACATACACACACACACACACACACACACACACACACACACACACCCCAAAACAAATAAAGGAGAAACCTCCACCCCTTTTTAGCGATGTAGAAGTAATCTAAACTAATCTCAACTCTCTGCTTTGGAATTTCCTGGGTCTGGGATTAAACCTCTTCTTTGACACTTTTGTGTGCAATTTAGGCAACTTACTCCATGCTTCAAACTGTTCCTTTCTCTGTAAAATGAAGATAGTAATGTTTCCCTAAAAAAGTTGTTTTAAGGACCAGATGCAATGTACTAGAGATGCGTGTGAAGTGCCTCCCTGTGTGCCAAGTATGTAATGGGCACTCAGAAAGGTGGTGGTGATTATTATCACCTTCCTGACGGTAGCCTTTTCTCAATAAAAATGAGCCCTTGGAATGCAGAAAAATTGTTCTTGTTTCTTTAGTTATGTCATTACATTTTTAGAAAATAGAAGATCAATTTTAGAATATTAAGAAAATCCCATAATGACCATAATAAAAATGCTGCCATTTTTCTACGTTTTGAACAGGAGGAATTTACTCAGGTCGGAGCTGACACTATGTCTTTTATTGTTGCTGGCTTGTCATGACCTCCTTAGGGAACAGATGGATGATATATGATAATGCACAGCTACTGCTGTGGCTACTGAGCCCGCCTGAACAGTATTTACCCACAGGACTTCTGTAATGACAGAGAGGCTAGCGCCTCTACTAAAAACAAACTTGAAATGGCATCATTTTGAAATATCAGGGTCCTGTCTTATACAATTGTCAAAAGGGAACCTTGCCTAGCCTTTGCTAAGAAAGCAGAAAGAGTAGTTTGAAGGACCAAATGTAATGTACTAGAAATGCATGTTAAGACCCTTGGTGGAGAACTTCCATTTGGTTCTGTTCAGTTTGAGACATTGACTGATAGGCTGACACTCACTTGTTTGTAATACACTTCCTTCTTATTCCTTTTGTAAAATGTAATAAAAACACAAATACCTTGTATTCATGGTCCTATTATTATTATGTACATACTTAGAATTTGTTTATCCTTTGTAAGACACTGAATTAGTTTACCATTCTTTATCACCTTTCTTTTAGGCTTGTTAATTCTTTTGACTTTGATTATTATAAATATTCATAAAGTTAACATTTTTAAGTGGCCATTTTTAATAAGTATTTGTTTGTTTATAACTGCAAATAAAGCTTATGAAAACTCTTCCTAATAGCTGCTATTATTTTTTACAGAGTAGAAATGATTCTGCTTGCACTGTAAAGACATCAAGGCAATGATATTTATTTTCTCTGGACCACAGGCTAGAGAAAAAGGAAGTTGTTCTTTCTGGGTTGGAGACTTATTATTGACTACAGGATTAAATTCAAACTTCTTGAACATTCTTTTTGCTCCATAGAATTGACCATGCCATCCTTTGTGACCACATCAAACCCTGAAAAGATGTTTGTTTACTAGTATATTGCATCTATACAATCTATATATATAAAAACCTACGCGACCATCCAACCAGCTGACCAGCCGACCGGCCGACTGGCTGACCAGTAGCTATGACATACACTGACCACCAGGGGGCAGATGCTCAATGCAGGAGTGGAAACCACAGGCATGGAAACATGGAACAGACTGATGAATCTCAGATGGAAACATGGAACAGACTGATGAATCTCAGAGGGAAGGGGAGAGAAGAGATGGTGAGAAGAGATTAACCAAAGATTTTATATGCATACTAGAGTCCCGGTGCACGGATTTGCCTTGGCCTGGCCTGCGCCCTCTTGCAATCTGGGACCTCTTGGGGGATGTCGGAGAGCTGGTTTTGTCCTGATCCCTGCAGGCCAGGCAGAGGGACCCCATCAGTGAACGAATCTGTGCACCGGGCCTCTAGTTTTATCATATTTATCTACACATATCTATTTCTGTACCTATTTCTGTCTATATCAATCTATCATCTACCTTTCTACATACACTGCTCATCCACTCTTTTTTTTAAATTATATATTTTATTGATTTTTTACAGAGAGGAAGGGAGAAGGATAGAGAGTTAGAAACATCGATGAGAGAGAAACATTGATCAGCTGCCTCTTGCACACCTCCCACTGGGGATGTGCCCGCAACCAAGGTACATGCCCTTGACTGGAATCGAACCTGGGACCTTTCAGTCCACAGGCCGATGCTCTATCCACTGAGCCAAACCAATTAGGGCTGCTCATCCACTCTTAAAGAAGACTATATATTCCTTAAAGACATTGACTGTACCCTAAATGTTTCCATAACCTTAGAAACAAACACAATATCTGGTTCTTGATCTAGGTGGAAATCAATATGTGCCTAGTGAATGAACTCTATGGCTATGACTAAGTTGCATGTTAGGGAAGGAGACTAGATAATACTCCTTTTACATTCCTACTGTCTAGCATAACTTCTGATGTATAGCCAGTCCAGAATGTGCATTTGGGTAAAATAAGTAAGGGAATATGTTAAAAAATAGAAATGGAGCATTGAACTTAATTGCCATAATTGCTTTTGGAAACTATTTGACTTGTAAATTTTGTTACATTTTTGGCTTTTAATCTTTCAACAGGATAATAATTAAAATATTTCTAGTTTTTCTTTTTTTGATGATTATTACAGGAGTAATTCTGAGTGTATCTGTTGCAATGTTGGGGTTGGTAGGCACCTATATGCATGAGTTGATTTCTGTGATGAACTTTTGTTGTTTTGAATAAAAATGAGGAAGATCTTGCACTGGCATTTGAGGAGAACATCAAAATAATAAAGTGGGCTATGATACTATCTAGTCATTTGTATATTATTTCCTTATCAAACTAATGAGCATTAATGTAAGACAAGCATGTCAAACTCAAAGGCTAACACGGGCCAAATAAATAAGGTTTAAGTGTATGTGGGCCGCAAAAAAACAAAAGCTTCAATTTTTATAGAAACGTAGGTTTATTTTGATAGAGACATGCTAAGTACAAAGGGCTGAAATAAGTGAGTAATCGTTAACATAAAATAATAGAATATTTTAATAAAAATTAATACATAAAATAATAGAACATTTTAATAAAATTTAAGTGTTTCTTGAAGATTAACTTACCAGACACTGAATAACTGCACAAATTAATAAGCGTAACACAAATAAACCTATTTTTTTTGTTCTCTGAAAGAGAAATATTTCCTGTTGCGCAGACCAAACAAATCAGTCCAAGACTAATGACGTGGCAATCAGCTGCTAAAATATTTGCTGCTGGTTTTAGTGGAGAGAAATGGTGCGCCTGTGAGTAAGGGAAATGAATGCAACACAATTATAGTAATCACTCATTAGTGAACGTTGTAGTTCGTTCTTAATAAATTATGTATAACAGGATATTGTAAAAAATAAGTTACTAAACTTTTATTAAAATGTTTCTTACACACCGTTATATTGTCTGGGCCGCAAAAATATTCATTGTGGGCCACATGCGGCCCACGGGCTGGGAGTTTGACATGCTTGATGTAAAAACTTATATTTGGATTTTCAATTCTACTCCAATGATCTCTATAGCTTAGCTAGTACTATACTGATATTTGTAAATGTTGAAAATTTTGAAATGTGAGCTCCCTATTATGTTCTTTGTCAATTTTCTTTTTTTTAGCACTTAAATTCTTTGAATTTTTTTTATCAATTTTAGAATCAGCTTTTCAATTTCTAAATTAAAAAATAGGTAGGTTGAAATTTGACATGAATTTTCATTGATTTGGGGGAGCACTGCCATCTTAGCAATATTATAACTTCAAATACTGAGCTCAGGATGTCTTTTCATTCATTTAGGTGTTTAATTTCTCTCAGCACTATTTTGTAGTTCTCAGTATATAAATCCTGCACTTCTTTTATTAAGTTTATTTCTATTATTTTATTCTTTATTATGCTATTATAAATTAAATTTTTTCTTTTTACTTTCAGATTTTTTACTGCTAAAATATAGAAATACAATTAATTTTTATATATTAATCTTACAGTTTGCAATATTGAACTTATTTATTAGTGTAATAGAATAGTTTTTAGTAGATTTCTTA
>NW_005371693.1:2190062-2196074 GCF_000412655.1 Myotis brandtii
TGGCCAGGGTTAGTGAATTCTTTTTTTGTATAATTTGCTCACATGTGTCATTTGTGGGTTTTGTATTAATTTTTTAGAATTCATATATTAAGAATAAATCTTTGGCAATGAAATAAATTATACATATATTTCCTCAGTTTTTGGAAATTTCATTTGTATTGTTTTTGATATGTAGATGTAATATGTTTCTATGTACTATGTAATCATACTTGGTAGTCATTTGATCTTTAGATTCTGCTTTGGGTGTCATACTTAGGAAAGCCTCTTCCACCTATAAAATTAAAGCATGATTCACCCATATTTTCATGTCCTTTTGTGAATACTTTATTTTAGGGAACATGCATTTGAATACTAATTAAATATTGCAGATATTTCAGTGTGTAAGCCTTTATGATAAACGTAATGGACTTCCATTACTTATGAGAAATGAGTTATCAGGTGACTTCCTCCCCAGGCTGTCTTTCCTGAAGCCATCTTTCCCTGTGGCAAGAGCTGAAAAAAAAGAAAGAAAAACAAATGTTCCCAGATGGAATCTCAACAGTTTGCCTTGCAGTCAGTTTCCTCTGAGAGAATGCCACCTTTGCTGACTCTAATCACAAATACAATCCAATTAAAAGCTATTATGTTAATGTGAATAAAGAGTGAGATAAAGCAACACAGTGAAATGTTTCATTTAGGCCCAAATGAGTTGATTTCTGAGGGCATAAAGCATCCCCATTAAGTTGGTTGCTGCAGTGACACCAGAAACATGCACACCCAGTTACTGATTAAAATCTGGGAAAGGCAGATAAAAGGTTTATCAGTGTGACAAGGGCTGGTTGATGGACTATTAGATGACACATTTGTATGTTTGCTTTAAAACCTTTCGGCTTCTGTCATGCATTGTCATTGAAAAAAACTGCTCTTTGCCATTAGGTTCATATAGTGCTTATCTGGAAAACAAAATTGATGTACAGTGCCATGGAAATGACAGCATCATTTCTCTGTGCACATAGCATTTTGTATATTTGATGAAGGTGGCCTAAAGGAGGAAGTTATAACAGTAAAGAAATTGATTCCTTTTCCAGGTTTATTGAACTCAGCAATGTAATATTACTTGTGGAGAATAGATATCTGCATTGAAGAATAGGAAAAATTCACTTTAGACATTTACATTTGTTTTTTCTAAATTTTAAATTACATAGCTATTGGTTTGGGAGAAATACTCAGGGTTTTTCATAACCAAGATCTAAGGGAATAAATTAAAGTAGATTATGTTAATTCTTAAATAATTTTTGGAGGGTTTGTATCATACCCTAATTTCATATAAGATTAAAAATTTCAGCAGGTTAACAAAATAGATGTCATATAAAACTTATTTTATATGTGTCATTTAAAAATATTTTTTACTTTTTTTGTTAATCCTCACCTGAGGATTTTTTTTCATTGACTGTAACACAGAGTGGGAGGAAAGTAGGGAGGGAGGGAGAGGGAAACATTGATATGAGAAAGACACATTGATTGGTTGCCTCCCATATGTGCCCAAACTGGGATGGGGGATTGAACCTGCCGAGACTAGAATAGAACTTTCAACCCGTCAGTATGTGGCTGACACTTTAACCATTGAGAAACACCAGCCAGAGCTATTTTCTATTTGTTTTTATCTTCTTATCTGCTCCTTACAGTAAGTACCGTAAGTAAGTATTATAAGATGGCATATGCATGATGACTGTGGTGGGAACTACAGTTGTCTGCCATAATTGATTTTATCTTTTTTTCCAGGTGAAATATAAGTGCCAAGCATATGTCTGGAAGGCCATAATATGCTTCCCAACCTCCCTTGCTTCAGATGATGTCACATGACTAAGTTTTAGAGTGTCAGGTGATAGAAGGAAAGATATGTGCCTCTTCCAGATCAGATTCATGTACATTTCCTACATGTCATCCACCATAAGACCTAGAAATTCTGTTGAAGATCTACAGGAAGGATTGATAATGACTTCTAACCAAAGACAGAGGGAAAATTAGGAAACATGGAGAGGAACAGGACTAAGTTAAAATAATAACAACAAGGAGAAACAACACAATGACAAAAGTTATTTTGTAATTTGCTCCTGAATCCTAGATTCAGTGAGATTGAGAAAAAACAAAAGGTCTTTTTTAATAGCATCTTAAAAGATACCACTCATTTTTTGTCCTAATGTCACAGAGTACATTTAAAAGGAAAAAATAAAACACTCAAGTCTTATGTATTATCTGAGGATCTCACTGCTCCTGAGTTTCTTGTTATGCTTGTATTTTAATTAATTTTGAGCAGTTAAACCAAATTTGCAAGCAACATATCCAGTGTAAGCATCAAACAGTGGCACCAAAGAATGAAGTCATTTTAGTTTTCATTTCTAGATTTTACCTAAAACTTTTAGATCAAAGAAAGATGTAGTCTTTAACTTTTGGATCTGGGGTAAATATTTCATTTTTTAAAGAAAACCTGTGATTGCTAGTTCCCTTTAAGATTTTGAAAGATTGCAGTTTATTGGGGCCTGTGTGCCTCTCCAGTGAAACTGAGAGAGGACTGCATATGTCGGTTTGCTGTTTCCTCGGGACCTGAGTATGTCTGTCATGCAGAAGGCGCTCAAAGGAGTTCTTGATCAAGTACCTCAATATATTTTTTAAAAAATATTGTGTAATCTTGACTTTCTCAGTTGACACAGGAGCATAAGCCAAACATTGAAGAGAAAAACCAGGAAGAAGCAACCTTAAATTTGAAGAGGGTGAATGGGACTTCAACTGGTTTCACAGAGTGCTCCCAGAGAAGTGAGCAGCTTTGCAAGAGTTTGCTGGGAAAAGCATCAGTAGCAGGTTCAAGGGTGCTGCTGCCTGTCAGAAATTGCCACCCAACTTTTGCTTTTGACTTAACTTTGATGTTACCTACTCACTTTCTCTAAGATTTTAACAAGCACCTTCTAGTTTGTTTTACTAGCACACTGACGATGTAATGTAGTAATCTCCACTGAAATGGGTCACTGGTATAAAATGCAGAAGGAGGCAGAGGGGGCTTAACATGAATGCAGCCTACAAGGTACCTGGGAGCTCCCTCTGTGGATTTGCTATCAGTGATTAGCATGAGGTGTTCAGGTATGGCAGCTGACCAAAGACACATTTAATAAAGAATAGTGACAGCCAGAGTAAAGCTCTTTGAGTAGCCAGTTTCCATTTAATTTCATTAATTCATTCACTAACTCATTCAACAATATTTATTGTGCAAGAAATCTACGCAGTGAATTTTGCCAGACATTGCATAGTGATGCATTCATTAAATTATGCCATGTACAATGCCATTGCCCTCAAGTTGCTTCAAACCAGGTAAAGAAAATATCTCTACTAAATGGAATTTTTAATGGCCATAAAAGCTGTGTACAAAAGAGCTAAAGAGGTTTGGGAAAAAGAGGTCACATCTAGTTGAAGGAGTAACTGGTATATGTGGGAGTAAATGTTTGATAATATGTATACTGAAGATGCTCTCAACAGAACATTAAAGGCCAGAGAGGTTACTATCATCAGACATACCTTCTCCCGTCCATTCCCGCTGCGCTGCACACATTAGGGAAAGCATTTCTCAAAAGCTTTTCTCAATTTTGTTAAATATTAACATCTTGAGTGTAGCCTGAAAGAGCACAGAATTCCATTCTGTATATACAAAGAAAAATATAGGCAGGGGAATCCCTAACTTTGTATGTTTTTATAATACTTCTTTATTGTAATATATACTTTGGTTGATATTCATCATTCATAACATCAATATAGATCGCATAAACCATAGTCTAGGTGCTGGCAGGTACTGTATGTACGACTTGTGGTGGCATACTTTATCTGAGCACTGTGGCACTGCCACGCTGGATTGGTTACTAATCGATAGATCTTAAAGGCTTATTACTATTTCAAAACCATGTGAAAAGCCTGACTTGTGCCTTGCTAAAAGAATGTGAGCTAGGTAAAAATAAAGCTGTGGTTGACTGTACTAATAACATCACAGGGCATATTAAGTTTTAAGGGAGGAAATGAGATACTTGCAAATTGCTTCACAAAAGGCCAATTGTCCCCTTTGGGATTTGGGCCACTGTTTTAACAAATTTGAGTTGATCTGCATTCCATGTGCCCAGCCACAGAGTGCTAATCCCACTCCACCAATGAAAGAATATGCGGTTTAGTAATTTGTATCAAAATAAGAAGGCACCACGTGCCTGAAGGTCGTCGTTTCATGGCTCACTGCACTGCCAAAGGAATGGGGAATTGGTGGATTTCCTAGAAGAAGTTGGGTGTGGAAAGAAAGAAGGGAAAGCCCTAAACTGCCAACTAAGGAGTGTCACAATATATCAGATGACAGTACAAAGGGAAATAAAACACAAGGGATGCAGAGAAAGAAATCTACAGTCTCAAATTTCCATTGCATTTTTAGGGCAAGGAATAACCAACTGCAGCAATAGCAGGGTGACACGTGCCATACAATTGAAGAGGATGAGCTAATCTTTGTCCCAGTCACCTAAATTCAATTTTTTATTTCACTCCTAGAACTTGCTGAGTCATGGAATATTAGATCTGGGAGAAGCATTAGTGATCACCTGGTGATAAAGGGTTGGTAAGTCTTTGAATATCCCCTTGAGAAATTTTGGAAGCCTTCAGCCATCATCCTGGAGCTCCAGGAAACATGAAGACTTCTCTCCACATTTTATACCATTGCTGATTCCACGCTTGTTTCTATTCTGCCACAAGAGAGAGATGGGCAGACTCTCATTGACACATTTCCTCCTCCACACCCCCTTTCCCAAAGATCTCCCTAGGAATTGAAGCACAACTGGATTTCAGGTTGATCCCAAATCTATTGGCAAGCCCACTGCCTTCTTCTCTGTGCCCAGCCACAGAGTGCTAATCCCACTCCACCAATGAAAGAATATGCGGTTTAGTAATTTGTATCAAAATAAGAAGGCACCACGTGCCTGAAGGTCGTCGTTTCATGGCTCACTGCACTGCCAAAGGAATGGGGAATTGGTGGATTTCCTAGAAGAAGTTGGGTGTGGAAAGAAAGAAGGGAAAGCCCTAAACTGCCAACTAAGGAGTGTCACAATATATCAGATGACAGTACAAAGGGAAATAAAACACAAGGGATGCAGAGAAAGAAATCTACAGTCTCAAATTTCCATTGCATTTTTAGGGCAAGGAATAACCAACTGCAGCAATAGCAGGGTGACACGTGCCATACAATTGAAGAGGATGAGCTAATCTTTGTCCCAGTCACCTAAATTCAATTTTTTATTTCACTCCTAGAACTTGCTGAGTCATGGAATATTAGATCTGGGAGAAGCATTAGTGATCACCTGGTGATAAAGGGTTGGTAAGTCTTTGAATATCCCCTTGAGAAATTTTGGAAGCCTTCAGCCATCATCCTGGAGCTCCAGGAAACATGAAGACTTCTTCTCTCCACTTATACCGTTGCTGATTCCACGCTTGTTTCTATTCTGCCACAAGAGAGAGATGGGCAGACTCTCACTGACACATTTCCTCCTCCACACCCCCTTTCCCAAAGATCTTCCTAGGAATTGAAGCACAACTGGATTTCAGGTTGATCCCAAATCTATTGGCAAGCCCACTGCCTTCTTCTCTTGGGTGGAGACCCTGCAGGGGTAGGGGGAAAACCAAGGAACTTTCCCAGGCACTTTTAACAGCATGCTCCTTGCTGACTGAGTATCTCACTCAGATTATGATATAACTAGAGGCCCGGTGCACAAAAATTTGTGCACTCAGGGGGGTCCCTCAGCCCAGCCTGTGCCCTCTCACAGTCTGGGACCCCTCAGGGGATGTCCACCTGCTGGCTTAGGACTGCTCCCCAGAGAATCGGGCCTAAGGGGGCAGTCAGACATCCCTCTGGCAGCCCAGGAGCCCTCGAGGGATGTCCACTTTCCAGCAGGGAGCAGGCCTAAGCTGCAGTCAGACATCCTTAGCACTGCTGAGGAGGCGGGAGAGGCTCCCGCCACCACC
>NW_005371693.1:2196183-2226907 GCF_000412655.1 Myotis brandtii
TGATCAGTGTGTGTCATAGTGACCAGTCATTCCCAGTCTTTCTGCTGTTAGGGTCAATTTGCATATTACCCTTTTATTATAAAGGATTATCATGGCTAGGGTGGAAAACTGGCTCTTCTATCCTCATATATAGATCCCACATCTGTTATTTACAGCATAAACTTCAGCTTTTATACTGAAATAAAATTCAGGAATTTTTTTATTCAACATAATTATTATCTTGCCCTAGCCAGTTTGGCTCAATGGATAGAGTGTCAACCTGAGGACTGAAGGGTCCCAGGTTTGATTCTGGCCAAGGGCATGTACCTTGGTTGCAGGCTTGATCCCTAGTCAGAGCATGTGTGGGAGACAACCAATCAATGTGTTTCTCTCATATCGATGTTTTTCTCTGTCTTTCCCTCTTTTTTTCACTCTCTCTTAAAAAAAGTCAATGGAAAAATATCCTCGGGTGAGGATTAATTAAAAACACACACAAAAAAACCCCACTTATTCTAACATTGTTTTTTTCATAAACATTTTTGTTATTTATTTTTTTAATTTAAATATAGTTGGTATATAAACTTATTTTGGTTATATTAGTTTCAGGTGTTGAAAGCCCAGTGGGACATTTACTAGCTGAGAATGGGCCTGTCTTCTGCATTTTAACTCTGTACTTCTCAACATCCACCCTGTCCATGGCTCAGCAGAAGTAGCTGTACAAGAAAACTCCTTGGAGGACACCTAAGTTGTGAGCTGATTCTTCTCTCGGTCGTGTACGTTCCCTGTTCTAGAGAAGAATTTTGACAAAAAGAGAAAGTGTTTCACTGCACTTGTAGACACCTGTTCTTGCAAATAGAGAAGAGAACATATTTAGCTAAACGGCTGACCTACATTTCAAAATGGACGAGGGCCCTTAGTTTACTTCGAGTGAAGGCACACCCAAGGATAAAATAATTTTACATATGATCCTGCTTTATTCCACAGAGATGATTGCGTTGAGCTAAGTTGTCATTACAGCTTACCTTTATTTGTTCCTTTTCAGTTGCATAGTGACAAAGCAAAGGAGAGCACTGTCAGAATGTCAACCTGGTCACCACATTCAGAGGTAAAGCTCTTGACATTATTCAAAGTTCATGACCGAGTCTCAGAAAATTTTCCAGTAGAAATCTTCTGAACTTATTAAACTAATTCTTGAGAAATGTAAATGTTTTGTAAAATAGTTTTGAATTGCGTCATGGTTGTCAATGGCTGATGAAATTCATCCAGTATGGCAATTTTATAACATTCTCTGCTTCACCTGTTTCTGACTAAAATGGTTTGGGGTGGTGTCACAGAGAGAACTGATACTTCTGAAAGCTGGGAAAACAATACATTCTCTTTGAATTGAGTGAATGATTAGATGAGATTACCTTTAAATTTCTTCTGAAACCTAACAATTTATGCCCCTGCAGATACAAAAAGGGTTGTATCCTAATAGAAATTGTGGTTGTGTCATGATACTAAGCCATCTTTGGTAGAAAAAAAAATCAGGCAATTGTCTTTTGAATATTCTAATTACTTAGAAATAAATACCTAAGAATTGTAAAAAAATACTCATCAATAACTGCATGTAAAGTTGTATTTTTTAATTAGTAAAATGTCTTATAGACAAAGCATCCCTTGGGTTGCAGTTTGGATGGCAACTAGCAGTTTCTTTGGGGCCAAGAAGATTTCAAGGAAAATAATGGCTCCTAATGCTCACATGTGGTCTCACAAACATTTTTTCCCTTTATCAGCTAAGTACATAATCACTGCCAGAAAAAGTGCTCTTTTCTGCCAAGTTAAGTCCAACAAATGTACCTACTCTGCTCATTCTTTCCTTTGAGATTACACCAGTGGTGAAATATATGAAGGTAAGATCTATTAATTCTTCAGCCTTAAAATATTCAATTACCCACTTCCAAGACTAATATGTTTCTTTTTGCAATGAAAAAGAACTTGGATTTTGTGACTCTGTGTGGCTGACATGGAAGCAAAATAAATTATCAACAAAAATCCCAGCCCTATGAACAAGATGTGTTTGTTAACTAGAATGATGGCCTTGACAAACCTGGACCAATGTTTACTAGTAGACATATCTTTCTGTGGCCAGGCATAATTTGTAAAATTCTCACCATTAAAATTATTAACTTTGAACTTTAAAGATTTCTAAACTTTCCCCTAGTACCCCTGAAAGGTGGTGAAACAATATTTTTCAAAATATTATTATATTTATCTATGTTTTAATATTCATAAAGAATTTTATTATTATCAAAGCAATGTATGCTCAAGGTAAAATTTTCAAATAATAAGATATAAAATAAGAATTATCTTCCCTACTTTTTAGGGAAGTTTATTGCCATAGTTAACACATTGTGTGTGTGTGTGTGTGTATTTTTTAAATAAAGGTTTTTCATTCTCTCTCTCTCTCTCTCTCTCTCTCTCTCTCACACACACACACACAAGCACAACCCACATTGAAAATAGTATCATATATTTACAAGTCTAAATTCATCAGGTAATTTGTCCTTATTTATAGTCCTTCTGAATGTTTCACTGAGTTATATGCTAAAAAATCCTAGGACTTCTCAATTTCATTCTATCCTGGTATAGAATATATATTTACTCAAAACAAAAAAGGGAAATCATCTAAAGATATATCCTTCAAGTTGAGGTATTACAAAGCACAACTTTCAAACTTTAAAAGTAAGTAGTGTGTACAGTTCAGTTTTTAACTCTTAATCACATCTTCATTTTTACAAATTTTGTTATTAATAATTGCAGTTTGCTAAAATTTTCAGAAGGCAAATTATGCTGTTGCTCTATTGCTTAAAGATTTCTAACTGATTTTGAACAAAATGCAGCAAAAATATAGATGACTCATTTAAAAAAGTATAATACAATTGTAGATCACACATTGGTTTATAATATGGTTCTTCAAAGATTCAAACATTTTGAGAATTCTATGATGAAGGCAGGAAAAAAGATCAAGGGTTTAGAACCATGGTAAATTGTGTGTGTGTGTGTGTGTGTGTGTGTGTGTGTGTTCAACATTGGCTTCATCAGAAAAACATATTGTGTGGTAATAGTACTTGTGGATTTTAAGAAATTTGGCTTAAAATTCTGTTTGGTAGAATATAATTGTTCTATAGATTTCTTAATTTAGTAAGGACATTACTTTTACCATGATTCTATATTTCACTAGAATTTGCACTTGTATTACTACCTAAAAAACAAATAACTTCATCTTTAGTGTTGAAGTTCTCAACTGAATTTAGGGTAACATTTATAATAATATCCAGTGTTTTTTCATAAATAAAATAAATTTCCATCTGAAAGTGGGATAAAAAATGGAAATAATTTTGGAAGTAACTGGCTTTAATTTAAAACAGCTGATGGGATTCATATAAAACTTTTATCGTTTACTTTTTTTCAAATTTTTTTTAGTTTTCTGCAAAAAGAACCAAAATGTTAACATTTATCACTTTTGCATCTGTGGAGAAAATTTGTAATTCAAAATGAGTAAAATTAATTTAGAAAAATAATTATTTGATCTAAATAAAATATCATGCTTCTTAGAGTGTTATTTGTGCATAAATTTTCCAAGAGCACACATTAAGTTTTTCTCTTTTTAAAAAAAAATATATTTTATTGATTTTTTACAGAGAGGAAGGAAGAGGGATAGAGAGTTAGAAACATCGACCAGCTGCCTCCTGCACACTCCCTACTGGGGATGTGCCCGAAACCAAGGTACATGCCCTTGACCAGAATCGAAACCGGGACCCTTGAGTCTACAGGCTGACGCTCTGTCCACTGAGCCAAACCGGTTAGGGCAAGTTTTTCTCTTTTAGATACAGCCTTTCCACATAAATATCAACTTTTGAAGTAACTATTATGTTTCTTCAGAGTGGTGTCTTGTATTTTTCCTATGGGATAACAGAAGTTATTTTTTCAGTGATATCACTATGGCCTCCACAGATAATGATAAATGCATTGAAACATTTTGTGAGAGACATTCATTATCAACTTTTTTGATGAACAGAAATTCAGTGATTAATTTGTCATTACACATGGCCTTTGTTTTTGAGCTTATTGTCGTCCAAAGGATTTATTGTAAAATATATAAGTATAACCAAACTATAAAATGAATAAATCCTATATAATAAAGAGCTAATATGGAAATTGACTGTCACACCTTTGCACAAAATGGCCACCACAAGATGGCCGGTAGGGGAGGGCAGTTAGGGAAGACCAGGCCTGCAGGGAAGGGCCGTTGAGATGACAAGGCCAGCAGGAGAGGGCAATTGGGGCAATTGGGCCAGCTGGGGAGGGCAGTTGGGGCCAATTGGGCCAGCAGGGGAATAGTTAGGCGTTGATCAGTCTGGCAGGGTAGTGGTTAGGGGGTGATCAGGCTGGCAGGCAGAAGCAGTTAGGGACAATCAGGCCGGCGGGCAGTTGGGAGCCAGCAGTCCCAGATTGTGAGAGGGATTTCCGACTGCCGGTTTAGGCCCAATCCCACAGGATTCTGGCCTAAACTGGCAGTCGGACATCCCTCGAGGGGTCCTAGATTGGAGAGGGTGCAGGCTGGGCTGAGGGACACTGCCCCCAGTGCACACATTTCATGCACTGGGCCTCTAGTTCTATTAATAAAAGCCTATGTGGTCATCATGCCCTCACACCTTGACGCCCTCATTATGCAATGAGTAATCACCAGGAGGCTGCGTGTGCAGCAGATGCACGAGAGTGGGTAGAAGCTTGATGCTGCGTGCGTGGTGTGAAGGCGGGGCCGGAGGCTCTGGTCTACCTCTTTGGGGTAATTCATCAAGGAGCCCTGGATGGGTGGGCGGGGCCTACCTCTTTGGGGTGATTGATCATGGGGCTCCCACACTGAAAGGGCATAGGTCAGGCTGGGGGACCCCCCATGAATTTCATGCACCGGGCCTCTAGTCATAGTATATTTACACACACTACAGAGTAGAGGTTAATTTAATACATTCTGACATTTTATTTTGACTATTAATGTTCATTCATTAAAAACACCTGAGACCATTCTAAATACTAAGCCAAACAGGATACTAGGGCAACAGGCATGATCCAGGATGATCCTGGGCAAACTGAAAAGTATAGTCACCTTACCTACAAGTGGACATTGTTAGTTTTCCTTCCCTGTATCAGTTTTCTCTCCTTTTAATAACAATGCCTTAATTTTTCCCTCAGAACACTATACTCTTCCACTCTCAGTCCATGTGGCTTAGGTGGTAGCAACCCTATTCAATGGTTTCAGGGACAGGTACATGATGGAGGAGATGGCCATGCACAATATTGAATCCTTTAACCACACAATTGATTCAGAAAAAGGAATGTGACTAAAAGATGACAATCAATGCCATCTTTGGTGGGGGTGTGGTTGGCTAGAACTTCCAGGAAAGGAACACTTCCTTCTTTTGATTATGAAAAGCTAGACTTTTTGGCTATATTTATGGTTCAGTGGGAAGAGCCTGACTAAGAATAAAGCCAAAGCAGAGAAAAGTAGGGCCTGAGAGATGGAGGAATAAAAGATGCAGCCCTAATGACATTAGTGGAATCCACAAATCCAGCAGTTACTAAAGCCAATCCTCTCTTTTGTAGATCCCAATTACATGACTTAGTAAATTCCACTACTACTTCTTTTAAAGCGAGTTTAAATTGTATGTTTATCACTTACAATCAACAGAATCCTGTCTAATATAAAACTAAAGACAACTATTTTGAGGTAGTTCAAATTGAAAGAACAGGTTATTTAGTTTGTATTTATGGCAAAACTACCAGCCCTTCTCCTAGGTGGGAGGGGGTAAGAGGAGAAGGCTACATGTATTTGGGGAGGAGTAGATGGTATAGACCATTAATTCATTTGTGATAGTGCTCAGAGCCACAGGAAGAGTAAGTGATACAACTTACTTTTTCATGATAATGATTTTTATTCTAAAAGATTGGCTTAATAATGTAGTACCATTTGTTTAAATTGAGAATGGGATATTTTTAAAACATAAATTAGAGAAAAATAACAACTAAAAGGAAAGGAATGTTAAAAAAAAATGGAAGAGCTATTAGTGGTTTTCAGTGAGGATGTACCTAAGTTACTATAGGTGAGAAAACAGTTGTGAGATTTTTTCCACCTGAACTACAGAGACAGTAAAGCATTTGTTTTTACTGCTGAGAATGTTCTTTCAGAGAATGGGAAAGAAAAAGCATGGAAGAACTTCCTTGTGAGTGAAGAGCAACTTTCTCCATCAAAACTTGTAGAAAGTAAGCTGTAACAGTAATATTTAAAAAATTCTATCACTATATTTCTGTGATATTTTAAATAAGGAAATTTTGAGAGCAACATAAATGTTGAATGAAAGAACACCTTTTAATAAGTTATAGTGCCTCCATGGACCACAATACTAAAAACCTTTTTTTTAAAAAAAAAAAATGAATGACACAGAAAATGTTTATTAAAGAAAATGCTTAGTGAAAAGAATTAGGCCCCAAATCTGTAAATACCTTTGATTCTATAGATAAATACCCAGCAATATGTTAAAAGTCTTTTACTGAAAAGTGAGATTATGAGTGATTTTTGTTTTCCTCCTTGCTATTTTTATATGTCTAAAATTTATATAATAAGAAAAAGGAATCTTTATAAATTATCTCATGACATCCTTATTTGTAAATGTCTCTAAGGAAGAGTTCTTAATTATCTTCTCCAGAGCTTATTCCAAATGCCTTATGAGGAGGCCTCAGGAAATTCCAGAATTTCAATGCAAAATACAGGGACACATTGAGACCTTGCTGAGGCTAAACATGCCTCCTCTGAGTTACCTAGCACCTTGCTGCTCCAAGTGTGGTTCTGGGACCAGCGGCCCTGGCCTCACTGGCAGCCTGTTAGAAACTCTGAAACTCTGGTTCCATGTTAGACCTACTGAGTTAGAATCTGCATTTTAACAAGATCCTCAGGTGATTTGTGAGACCATTGATATAGAACTCTGGGTTATGGGAAGTGGCCTGTTTTATGCTACCCTTGGGCTGCCCAGTTGGGGCAGGCTGCACACATCAGAGCCATTTCATTTTCCTGTATTCATTAGCGATGATTAAAAAATATCACCGTGGGATCATTCCTCAACTCTTTTCTATGTTAAGAGCTATTCCCAATCAAATATTCATAGCTTTGGATTATACAGTTTGAAATGCTACTGGAGAAGAATCTTCTTTGTCATTTACAGTCTTCATTCCGAACATCTCTTTGCTCATTTTAGTTCCATTGCACGAAATAAAGCACTTAATTTAAAGCAAAGCAAAGCAAAGCAAAGCAAAGCAAAGCAACAAAACAGATTGCAAAATCCATTTGCTTCCGAGCTACCGTGCTGGCTGGCCTCAGAGACTGAAACTCCTGATATGCCGTCTTCATGATTTTGTTTGTACAGAGGCATGCCTTTTTTTATGTGTTGTTTTTTGATTTGTTTTGTTTTGTCTGTGCCCCAACCTGAACACAAGGTCAGGTTATATTGGCAGTTGGCATAATAGCTAATTACACCCCTATTTGGCCAAGGATGTGGGTTGAGGAATAAATCAAGGTCTTGATGGTTCAGTTCATGCCACTCCTGGTTATTAGATGTGTGTCACTGAGCAAAGTTCTGATCAAAGCCGGTGGCGAGGCAGCGAGGGGTCACGGAGCATGCCCACGCCTAATTGCTGAGCTGCGTACTAAAGGAAGTTTGTAATAAAAGGCCATTAACTACTGGCCTTTCCGATCAGTGAAGCAAAAATGCAGAGAAATTATGTTTATCAACTGACAATTTAAAGGAAAAGCCTCAATGTGAATGTATTTTTCTTCTCTGCACCTCTTACCTCAAAAAGAAAAAGAAAACCACAGGATATGTTGTCGACGTAACCTTAAATTAGTTAGAATTCACAACATTTACTTTTACAAGGGTAGGGAGAGGGTAATTTTTTCTGAATCATTAAAATTTTCTTTGCTAAATGATCATATTTAACTCATCTAATTTTTTAAAAATATGAATTTGTGAAGGAAAAATTGTTATCATATACATATAAAATATATTTAGAAAAAATCATCCTGTAAATCTACTCTCACAAACCATTCATAATGGGTAAAATAGCTCTAAAACAGTTCTCCTCTGCTCTTTCTCATTAATAATCTATTGATACTTTTTTCATTCTTATACTCTAAAACTATTGGAAGAAAAAGTAGATATAATCTTAATTTCAGACAATATTGTGTCTATTGTCACAGTTATGAAATGTGAGGTCACTTGATACCGCAGCTCTGAACTCAGCTCCATATGTGGGCAACTGAGTGTTGATGCCAGACTGAACATGGAGTGATGCCAGCTCTTGTAGCAACTTGACTAAATGTTGGCTTTCATTTGCCCTTTGACATAAGTGAATAATAGTCCAAGTTATAGCTGACTCATTGGTTAACTTTATTAAATAAATTACCCAAATTATAGTTGTTATTTTCTTCTTAATGTTTACTAGTGAATTATAATAGGGTTTGTGCAATGGATTAAAATGATAGGTCCTCTTCCTAAAAAAGCAAAAATAAATAAATAAAAAGCATGCATGTAACAGGTTTTGTTTTCAATTTTAGGGCTGCATGGTCTTACCTCCTAAAGCTCTTCTGTCAACTTCTAGGTGTTCATGAACCACAGGTGTACAACCTCTCAATTAGAGGGAAAAATTTGGAGTTGGGATCCTGGGACAAGTACCTGCAGACATATTTCCCTGATCATTATTGCTCCATTTTTAATGAATTAGCTTTTGAAAATTATCATCACTTAAAAACAAGTAATAAGTTTATATTGATTTTTATTTAGCTTAACACCTAGTCCCCATCACCAGAGCATCCCAAGATTCTGACATGACTGCAAATACAAGCATAAACAAACTTGACAATTTATATGAACTGAAATCCTAGTTTGACTTCACAGAGATCATTTATTTTAGGACATCTAACCACTGACATTCATGTCTTAAAAGTTAAAGCATGGTTCAGCAGTGAAAGCAATTTGACATAGGTACATACACAATCTGTTATATAACTAAAAACATTTAAACATTTGTATAAATTAATGAATCTCTCACTTTGATCCAGAAAGAATTTCTGTTTATAGATATGCATGTCTTGAAGAAAGTAAGTATATTTTCTAATTGAAGTGAAGAATTATTATGAATTATGTGAAATAAATTATGTTAAATAAAAAATTAAAAATACCCTATATAATAAAAGCCTAATATGCTATGTGTCCTGTCATCCAGTCATCCATTGAACCAATAAAATCATAATATGTTAATGATATGCTAAGGCCGCTCAACCGCTCATTATGATGTGCACTGACCACCAGGGGGCAGATGCTCAATGCAGGAGCTGCCCCCTGGTGGTCAGTGCGCTCACATGGGGGGAGCACTGCTCAGCCAGAAGCCAGGCTCATGACTGGTGAGCACAGCGGTAGTGGCGGGAGCCTCTCCTGCCTCCGCAGCAATGCTAAGGATGTCCAACTGACAGCTTAGGCCCATTCCCCATGGGGACCGGGCCTAAGCCATCAGTCAGACACCCCCTGAGGGCTCCCAGACTGCAAGAGGGCGCAGGCCAGGCTGCAGGAACACCCCTCTGAGTGCGCAAATTTCGTGACTGGGCCTCTAGTGTTAAATAATGTTTTAAAAACCATTTCTATATACAACAACAATAATAACAAACACTTAGAGGAGCCCTTACCACAAACCATACACTCTTCTATATACTGTATGCATATAGTAAAACAAATGAAAAATTGTGAATCAGCCCATTAAAATAATAGAGTGCTAAGGTAGAAAGAGATGTTTTCAGGTGAAAGGACCCGATCTTGCAGGATTTTGTGAATTATCTCAAAAACTCTGAAATTTATTTTGAAAATTCTGGAAGTAGTTTAAGCAGGGAAATAACTAGACAGTATAGGTCTGGAGGACGGGACCTAAAGTAATTCAGGTGCAGGAGCTGTGGTTTGATCATGGTAAATATATATATACTAGAGGCCTGGTGCACAACATTTGTGCACTGGGGGGGGGGGGGAAGGATTTCCTTTAGCCCAGCCTGCGCCCTCTCGCAGTCTGGGACCCCTTAGGGATGTCCCACTGCTGGCTTAGGCTCAGCCATGAGCCCAGCTTTTGGCTGAGCAGCACTCCCCTTGTGGGAGCGCACTGACCACCTGGGGGCAGCTCCTGCATTGAGCATCTTCCCCCTGGTGGTCAGTGTGCATCATAGCAACAGATTGTTCCACCGTTCGGTCGATTTGCATATTAGGGTTTTATTATATAAGATATGATTGTAGATTAGGTGCCTGTATGTGTGTGTTAAAAAGAAAAAGGTGGGAGAGAAAATTCAGGACACATCTCAAGTTTCTGGCAAAAGTAATTGGGTGAATCATGCCAGAAAATTGAAAAAACAATCCTGTAGGGATAAGGTGGATGCTGAAATGATGGAGACTGACAGAGTAGGACCCTGGTAATCTGGAGAATGTGCCCATAAAAAGTGGGGCAGGTTGTGTTCTAAACCTGTCTATTGTTGACATGGGAAATTTTAGGTCCAGGATGATCAGATACTTGATTTTTTGAAAGAACTAGAATATGGATTTCTATAAGCTTTTTTAAACTATTGGAAGTAATTTCAAAATTTTATACACCAAAAGGTTAGCCAACTAAAACAGAGAGATAGCCTGAAATTTGTCTGGAGTGTCACTACTACTGTTTTTTAATCTCTGGGATAGGTGATAGTATTACTTTCTAAGGAAGAAAACAAGAACAGAAATAACCGCATATGTATATTTTCATTTTCTTTCTTACTGTTGTCTATTTTCTAGTCCCTAAGGCTTTAGCATATATTTAATTTAGTACAAAATTTGCACCAGGCATGTGATAATCACTTCCATTGCATCACCAAAGTGTGAGCTGAACCACCATCCCACAGAGCAACACAATAATTATGTATTTGTTCTGCTAGAAATATAGAACCTGGATAGAAATTTTCCCACATTATCTTCCTTATAGTTTATGTCTACACGATTCTTAGGGCAAAATGTAGTGTGTTGATATGCATTTGAGTGTGTTGGAGAGTGGAAAGATCTTAAGATTGTTAGTGAGCAGGAGTTAAATTTAGCAAGAATCTATATCTACCCTGAAGGTTTCAGAGGATTACCAAGGTGGTGGACAAGGATCACTCAGGAATTCAGTGTCTGATCTACTCTTTAGTTCTTCATGGAAACATGTTCACTGTCCTTTACCAAAAGATGCATAACTTTAGTTTCATTTACCCGAGTGGTCTGTCTAATCTCTTGTAGCAAAATAAATTTAATAATCAAAAGTAAAAACTTCTCAGATGGTTTAGGTGAGGGTTCTGAGTATTCTCTTGAGAGAAGTGGAACTTGTGATAGAATATAAATTCAAAAGAGTCAGAGGTTGTGACATCTGTACTGTATATAACTGACATGAAGACTCGGTCAACCAGTGATTAAAAATTCGGTTTAAATGCCGAGTACTGAGGCAAGTTTTGATAATTTTAAAAGATGACAAAAATGATCACATTTTACATTTTATTCTTTTCAAATGTAGAGCTTTGACATGCCTAAAAGGATAAAGTAATCTAATCTAGTTTTGGCATTTTATTAAACAAACATGTGATAAACTCACAAAATACATTGTTTTATTTTAATGTTTGTTAGTAAACAATATAGTCTTTGGCATGGAGATATAAAAGAGAAATTAAAATGGTGGCAACCAAATGCACAAGCTAGCAATATAATGTTCACTTCATCCTGCTTATTCACTTGCATATAGTCATCATTGACCTGTGACCACCAGGAATACATTACTTTAGTGCAGTGGTTCTCAACCTTCCTAATGCCGCGACCCTTTAATACAGTTCCTCATGTTGTGGTGACCCCCAACCATAAAATTATTTTCGTTGCTACTTCTTAACTGTAATTTTGCTACTGTTATGAATTGTAATGTAAATATCTGATATGCAGGATGTATTTTCATTATCACAAATTGAACATAATTAAAGCATAGTAATTAATCACAAAAACAATATGTAATTATATATGTGTTTTCCGGTGATCTTAGGCGACCCCTGTGAAAGGGTCGTTCGACCCCCAAAGGGGTCGCGACCCACAGGTTGAGAACCGCTGCCTTAGTGTCACCAGAAGCAACATGGAATGTGGAAAGAGCCGTGCAGTTATACTGATGAGATTTCAGACCAGGACTCTGTCCTGTACTAACTCTATGGCCTTGAGCAAGATATTTAAATTTGGTTCTTTCATCTGGAAAATGGAGATAGATCATACTACTTCATAGGATTGTAGTGAGGACTAGAAATAATGAGTGTACATGGTTTAAAACATTCATTATGATCAATTAATGATAGCCATTCCTTAAATTGTTATGTTGGGATTTAGGAAATGTCCCTTTAAAGACCCCTAAACACCTTTGTAGCAGTTGACACATTGGATCTGACCAGTGCTGTTGTGAATGCTTAAAAGAACGATCTTAAAAAATGGGAGATAGACTTTTTTCTGCCTTTATTTTGTGTTGTTGTTGTTGGTTTTTTTTTCTTTCCTTTTTTTTTTTATTTTACTTGTGTTTGACTTTTATATTTTAGGTTTTATAATTTTAAAAACCACACTAATAAACCACACAAGTTGTGAGATCAAAAGTACTAGTCTCTGTTTTGTAGACAGGTGAGTCTGGTTGTAACAAGCTTGGGGGTGGACATAGAGATTAAAATCTCCATTTTCCTATTTCACAGGTGACTTGTAAGACGGTTACATTATTGAAGAAACCAATTGGGTGAAAAATAGCCTTCTGATGCTCTTGCAAAAGTGAATGAAAAGGTTGCTTTGAATCCTACTGGGAAATATTTAAATTGTAATCTGCAAACCCATACTATTTTGTTTTCTACACATTTGTGGGTATTGCAAGAACTTTCTGTTTAAAACAATTTCGGTCAAATCATGTCAAATATTTATGTTTATATTTAAGATTTTTCAAGGAGGGCATATTTGTGCACTGAGAAACAACTGCTAGTTTAAAAATACATGTATATTTTTTATTTAAATGCTAAGCAGAACAATAAGGTTCATATGTGCAAAATTGAAAAATCAATTACCATGTCAGAATGATCTTTTAAATAAAGAATAATTGAAGAAACATTTTATTTCTACAAGTTGGCACACATGTATTTCATTTCTCACATATTGTCATTTCTAGAGATGCTACCAATGTATCTCTAAACTGAACAATGTATAAAAAGTTACATTTTACTGTTATTTGTAAGCAATTATTGGGGTGAAAATTGAACTTCAGTTTATATCTGGATATCAAATTATTTAGTTGGGAATAATAGATAAATTATATCAATATGATTCAGGAGTTTCTTTATAATAGAATATCATCTTATTCTGGATTTCACAATTTCAAAAGATGAAATAGAAACACCTTAGATAAAAACAAATAGAGTCCACTGATGATGTTCATGGTTGAGTGTTTATTTGGAAATTGTGCATGAGTGAAAACGGGTTTGAAGATTGTTCAACAAGAAAATATATGGAAAACAAGACAATTTTTTAAAAAGATGTTCATTATTTTTTAATTAAATTTATTGGGATGAGTTTGGTTAATAAGATTATATAGGTTTCAAGCATATAATTCTATAACAAATTACCTGTATATTGTATTATGTGTCTACCACCCCAAGTAAAATCTTTTTCCATAATTAAAAATGGAGTTTGGAAACCATTTTGAAAAAAAATGAAAAAAAAATCGTAAAGAACCATCACATAAAGTTGAGATCCTTGTTACCACTAAAAACTAAACTTAGTTCAAATTTTCCTAGTGCTCAAAGAAAAAATTACACTGATGAACTAATTCTTCCAAAAAGAAAACACACACACAAAAAAACACCTAAACACTATGGTTCTTTTGTGAAGTCGTTAGAGACCCCTCTTTGAAATATTTTACCACTGCATTTAGATCTGGCTACAAACTTTATTCTGCTCTCCTTTCTCTAATAAATGTCAGACAGTATTTAGCCAAGATGTCTGTGGACTCCATGCACATAGAGTCTAATGAGCAATATTGGATTAGATGATTATCTCTTGTTATTAAGATAACTGACTCTGAGAAGGGGGACTCACCATCACACTCTTTCTATTTTAACATTAACCATGAGTTGAAAAAGGACTCTAGTGTGGTCATCCAGCTTTACTTCTCTGGGTAGCATCTACTCACAATCACTTGGAACAGGGCCTGACAGCTAGCAGATGACCAAAAATGTGTGTTGAACTGAACTAAAGATGTGAGGAAGTGCTTGAAAAATATTTCAGTGATACTTGAAAATATATATGTTGACATGGCCTCACAAATTGCAAGTTCTCATAGTGGTAACAGAATTTTCCCTTTGGTAGTGCAGAACCTGGAGTAATTGAAACAAGTTCAAATTTTGTCCTGATGGTTATAAGAATTGTGACTTGGTGAAAGTCCCTTAAACTTGCTATATCCAGTTTCCTCATCTTCAAAACTTGAAAAATAGTGTTATCTATCTCAAAGAGTTAGTGTTAGGATAAAATATGATAATTTAAGCAAAATGCTTAACATAGCACTTAGCAGCTAGTAAATGTCAATAAATACTATTTGTTATATGGCCAATTGAATGTTTGATAAGTAAATTATCAAGTCTGTCACTAAAGACATCTGTTATAGAATGGACTGATGGCTTAAGAATTTACACCAAATAAATATTACAAAAATGCAAAATATAAAATGTTATAATCAAATAAATCTTCACGTAGAAACAGATTCATTTTATTAAGATCATAAGTTGTAATGAATAATTGAAAATTTTACTTGGTTTTCAGTATGCTCAATTGTGAAAATAGTGTTTTGAATTCAATAATCACTAAGGAGCGAAAGTTTAAATTCTACAGAGTACTATTGTTTTAATTGAGATTTATGCTTACATTCATATTAGATATCCATTTCACTACTTAAATTTATTACTTAGATTGATCAAAAAATTCAAAGCAGAGGTTTCTTAACCTTAATATAAAACCAACTTACTGGATAGAGAATAGAATATGTACTGGAGAAATTTTGAAATAAATTGTAACTAATGTTGCAAAACCCTTTTGAAGTGTGTTCCCATTGAATGTCTCAACTGCATCATTGTGGTTTTTTAATTTATTGGGATGACATCGATTAATAAAATTATATAGGTTTCAGGTGAATAATTCCATAATACATCATGTGTATATGGATTGTGTGTTCACCACTCAAAGTCAAGTTTACTTCCATATGATACTGTCTCTCTCTGACTGGCTAATTTCATTTAGCATGATAATCTCCAGGTCTATCCACACTGTCCCAAAAGGTAAGATTTTCTCCTTTTTTATTGCCTAGTAGTATTCTATTGTGTAAATATACCTCAACTTTTTTATCCACTCATCTACTGATGGAAACTTGGGCTGTTTCCAAATATTGGCTATCTTACCTAATAATAGACAAACATGTAAATTGACTGTCCCTCCGCTACGCCCACCAGCCAATCAGGAGAGTATGCAAATTAGCCCAACAAAGATGGTGGTTAAATTGCATACGTAGGTGCGAAGCGGCAGAGCAGCGAAGACTGAAGGCTCTGGTCAGAGTGAAGGCCTGGGTCCCAGGTGCCGGAGGAAAACCAGTGCTGGCAGCCAGGGGAAGGGAAGGCCTACTGAACAAATCTCTACGTGCAATGGGTCTCTAGTTATAAATAACACTGTAATGAACATAAGGGTGCATATATTCTTTCAAATTAGTGTTTCAGGTGTTTTTTTTGGATATATTCCAAGAGGAGAAATCAGTGGGTCATACAGAAGTTCTGTTTTTAATTTTTAAAAATTTTATTTACTTTTTATTTGTATTTACTATTTATTTTAATTTTTTATAGTTAACTCCATACTGCTTTCCATAGTGGATGCACCAATCTGAATTCCCACCAAGTGCATGAGGGTTCCCTTTTCTCCACTGTTGATTTGCCAACAGTTGTTTGTTGATTTATTGATGACAGCTATTCTGACAGGTGTGAGGTGACATCTCATTGTTGTTTTAACTTGCATTTCTCTGATGTTTAGTGACACTGAGCATCTTTTCATATGTCTATTGGCCATTTGTATGCCCTCTTTGAAGAAGTGTCTATTCAGGTCCTTTGCCCATTTTTTAATTGAATTGTTTGCTTTTTAGTGTTTTTTATAAGTTCTTTATAAATTTTGAATATTAACCCCTGATCAAATGTATCATCAAATATGTTCTCCCATTCAGCGGGCTGCCTTTTCGTTTTGTTGATGGTTTCCTTTGCTATCCAAAAACTTTCAGTTTAATGTAGTACTATTTATTTATTTATTTATTTATTTATTTATTTATTTATTTTACTTTCCCTTGCTTGAGGAGATATATCAGAAAAAATATTTGCCCTAACCGGTTTGGCTTAGTGGATAGAGCATTGGTCTGTGGACTGAAAGGTCCCAGGTTCGATTCCGGCTAAGGGCAAATACCTTGGTTGTGGGCACATCCCCAGTAGGAGGTGTGCAGGAGGCAGCTGATCGATGTCTCTCTCTCATCGATGTTTCTAACTCTCTATCCCTCTCCCATCCTCTCTGTGAAAAATCAATAAAATATAAAAAAAATATTGCCTTGAGAAATGTCCAAGATTTTACTGCCCATGTTTGCTTCTACAATTTTCATTGTTTTGAGTCTATTATTTATCTTTAACCCATTTTGAGTTTATTCTTATGTATGGTGTTAGAAGGTGCTCTAGTTTCATTTTTTTACACATATCTGTCCACTTTCCCAACACCATTTATTGACAGACTGCCTTTACCCCACTGTATGTTCTTGCCTTCTTTGTCAAACTTTAATTGACCATAAAGGCATGGGTTGATGCCTGGGCTCTGTTGTGTTTTTTTATTTTAGGGGAAAACAAGGAAGCAAACATAATAAGATACTGTCAGAAGGACAAGAACAGGAAAACACTGGAACTCTTGACAGAAAAATTACTAAGATGGATTTGCAATCTGATTTCTAGATTTGGATTGTTCAGACAAAGTCAGATAAATGTTAAAGAACCATTTGTACTTTATAACATTTATGTGAAACACCAACAATTTTGTCAGTTCTTCCATCCTTTTCTCTAGTTTTCTCAAAAGCAAGCCTATGAGAATTATGGCCTTCAGCACTACTCCAGACACTCTAGTGTTGAGTTACACAGCAATTCAAAAAACATATACCATGTGATTCTATGCAAGTTAAATCAAATGACAGATATTTGGCTTATTAATTATTTGGCTTATTAATTAAATATTTATTTGTTTATTAGTTTATTTTCCACAACACCTGATCTAGACCATATCCATTCTTCCTTAAACTCTCCCTTAATCACCTAATCAAGCCCAAATCCGATATTAGGTTCTTTCTAACATCCTCCTGCTCAGATTCTCTTTTGTTCCCCATAGTCTATGTTGTTGCTGCAACAAACTGCAGTGTTGTTTCCAGTGGTCTGTGGCTGAAGGATATTGACAATATTGTTTTTGTTGTTGAGGTGAAGATTTAGTGATTTTTCCATATGGGACTCAGCTGAGATGTGGCTGAGCTGTCAACCCAGCCTGAATTCATGGTGCCTGCCTAAAATACACATGGTAGTTGGTGCCATGAGAAAAAATGAAATCATCCAGGGATAAAGTGCACATTATTATGAGGTAGGGCTAAGAAGGAAATATTAGGAAACACAAATTTAAGGCAAACAGTGGAAGACAACGCAACAAAAGGACTTGAGAACAAACAGTATAAGATGTACAATAAAGTTAGGAGGAAGTTGTGTCAGGACACCAAAAAAGTGAGCGTCAAAATTTGTAGAAAGGATAGAAAAATAAAATACAAAGAACTAGAGGATTATCAGGGAATTCTGGGAGAGGAGAAGAGGCCGAGTTCAGCATTTGTAGAGATTGAGGAGCACACGAGGTAAGGATGTGACAAAGTCTCTTCTTAACTGTAGGGAGAAAGAGAAGGCCTGGAGACAACAGGTGCTGAGGTCAACCTGAGGAGGCAATTATTCTGGATACAAGTGGTTTTACCTAAGCACCAGAGGAGACAAGTGAGAAGTGAGCTATCCCCACTGATGGCAACTCTTCTGACACTGAAGGGATGATTTATTGTTTTTTTTTTCTATTTTCTCCCCCTTATTTCTAGATTTTGCTTAGAAGTTAGAAGATTGAAGCTGTTGTGATGAAATTTAATGAGTCAATTTCATCTACACTCGGGTAGTGATTAATCAAAGCAGCAGTAAATTATTCAATTTTACTCATTTAAACCTGAATTTAAACCTGATATTATGGGATTTATGCAACTTTTCTAAAATTTACAAGCACCATCTCCATATTAAGAAATAATTATTTATAATGATGAAACTGGGTCACAGGTCATGTTCACACACTCCATATTTTATTTGCAAACCTATAGGCATTTGTTGGCTGTCTGTTCTTTTTGGTAACAAGATGATGTGAAAAAGTGTCATAGGGACAAAATTTCTTGCCATATTTCAATTCAATCCATCATTGAAATTAGGCTAAAATGATTCATAATTCTACTGAAAACAATCTAAAGTTGCCAGATGAAAATCAAGACACTCAGTAAAATTTGAATTTCAGAAACAAGTAATATTTTTTACTGTAAGTTTCCCCAAAATATTGCATGGGATATACTTTACTAAAATATATATATTTGCTCTCTATCTTAAAGTTACATTCAAATGGGCATCCAATATCTTGATTTGCAAAATATGATTGCCCTAAGTCATCACTGCTCACAGACTGGGGTCCGTGAATATAGATGTGCTTGGAGAAATGTTTGGTCGAAGCATCAGTACTGATCCTAATGGGACATTCTCCTGAAAGAAAAATGCAACACTTTCCTCACCTAATGCATGAACCCGTCACAGTGATTTTTCCCTTTCAAAAGATCCCACTATGAATAAAACTTGAATGGTAATATTTTGGATTCCTATTTTGTTTCTTAGGCTATTACCAGTATTTATTTGGACCATCTCCAAACTGACATACCTGAAGAACTAGGTTTGATATCAAAGGGAGAATTCACAGCACCACCAACAAACATGATTATCTCTTCAGATATTACGCAATGCTACAGTTCAAACCGCAGTCATCTATTAAGAAGAACATTCAGTTCTTCTGTTCTCTTCTTTCTCCTCATTAACATGTTTGTTTTAAAGTGAGATTGTTCTAGGAGTTCATGTTCCGCTTTCCCCTCTGTGTTTCACCTCACCAGTACACACACACACACACACACACACACACACACACACACACACACGAGTCATAAAGCTGGAGAACCTTGACGTGTTTGAATATCTTTATATCTTTCTCTCTCTCTCCCTCTATATCTATCTATCTATCTATCTATCTATCTATCTATCTATCATCTATCTGTCTATCAATCAACTATCTATCATCATCTATTTCTCTGTCTATCATCTATCACCTATCTCTATACTTTTTTCTTTCTTTCAGTATAAAATCTGGGCCTGAAAGGAATATGCCCCCAAGAGTTTGCAAATGCAGGGAGTTCTATTGACAATCACAGGTCTCCATGGCCAGACTATATCTACTATTTGCTAGTATCATGTAGGCAGGCAGGGATTTCCCCTCCCTAAATGATGACACTCAAATTCTGTTCTCATTTTTCATTCCCTTCATTTACATTCTCATTCTTTCTTCAAGTTTGGTAGAAATCATGTTCCTTTCCCCAACACCCACATTTCCCCAAAGCAAGCTTTCACCTTCTTCCCATCTGAACACATACTCTGAGAATAAGATACAACATCCCTTCACACAAAGGTTGGAGTTTGACAAAACTTCACATGGCAATTTATTTTTATAACAAGACTAACAAGAGAAAGAAACTCTGGTTTTGAAGAAGGCTTGTGTTAGAGGTGGAGGGTGGGAAAGGCTGACAGAAACAAGTCTTCCAAGCATTCAATGGACATTAGTTAGGTGACACCATAGTCTCTCTCCATACAACACTGGTTCAAAACAAAGAGATGCTTTTGAGAAGACTTAATGTTCAGCTGCTTATATTTTTAACCTGTTCTATTGCTATTTAACTGGCCATGTCATGGCTGAGGGATGAAATGCCTGATGACCTGGGAGCTCATTCTGATACTCAAGCTCTGCATATACCTGATGATGACAGAAGGTACTAGAGGGGCTTTTAGAGAGTCAAGCGCCCATGCATACAAGATGTGCTGCGATGCACACAATTACTCTCAGGGTCACAGAGCTGGAAGGAGACTCTTTAATTTAGAAAGAAGGAACCCAAGACCCAGAAACAATAAGTGAATTGTTTAAAGTCAAGCAACTAGTTAGAGACAGAAAACAATACAGACATCTCATTTGCCATGGTTAGTTCTTATATTAAAGGCTAACCCATCTTACATGTACCTAAAAGTTTATTTAAAAAGCACAGCTAGCTAAAAAGTGAGTTTAAAATGGTAAAGATATGTTAAAACTAAAATATTTTTCAAGGAAATAAAATGAAATTATATTGCATAATAGTTTAGGTTGGTCAAAAACACAACTATTGTAACTTTTGCATTTAATTATAGTAATTTTACAATGAAAATTTATCTTTGCTTTGAATAAATAACGGCTAAACTTTGCTTCTATAGATTAGGGCTTAGGCAATTAGACTTGTATTTAAAGAAATGTTCATATTGTTCATTAATTAAGTTGAAAATATTGCAAACACTTTTTTCCTTTAATTTAGTAGTGATTAAGAATAGCGTGTTGCTCAGAGCTAAGGAATGAAGAGCAGGTATGCTGTCTTACGATTAGGGAGTGCGGCTCAGAACATGTGAGCCTAATTAGAGAATTTTGTTAAGTGCTTTGAAGATGAAAAGAGCTATAAAATCCCAAAGAATATTGATATTGCCAGGCTCACTAGTTTTGTCACTAACTTGCTGTGTAGTCTTTTTTTTTTTTTTTTTTTTTTTTTTTTTTTGCTGTGTAGTCTTAAGGGGGGAAAAAAAAGCAATCACTAATCACTAACTTTGAAAGTAAGGATGCAAGGATGTATCTTGCTTCATTTCGCCGGTTTGTGTTACTTTTTATTTTCAATATAAATTTAACAGGCATATCAAATAGAACTGGCACACCAAATAGAACTGGCACAACTTTGGCACTTTAAAAGTGTATTTCAGTAGGTTTTTATTGCCTATGCATTTATCTGGAAAAATCCCCACTGAATGTCATTTTTCTTCCACTTCTTAATTTTTAAAAATATAAACAGGTCTTACTTTTTTTTGCCATAAGATGCTTCTTAAGCTGACCCTTAGAGTTTAATATTTCATAGATATGACCTGATTACTGATTAAAAGTCTAGATTTCAGGCTAATTCCACTATTCCACAAGCTTTGAGAAATAGCCAGGCAATCTGCACTGAAAAAGAAATATCCTGGGGGAGGGGGAGCCTAGTATTCCAACTCCCCCAGTCTGAGAACTAATGTGCGAGAGACTCGTCTAAAAGCCAATTGCCAAAGCAACCATGTACCTCGATTGCATCTAAATATGCTTGCTGTCATCTGATTAAAGGGACTAGAGGTTTTAAGGTTTGAATAAAGATATTGTGATGATTATTCCTGGTTTTTATTTTTTTCTTTATTGATTAAGGTATTACATATGTGTCCTTATCCCCCCCATTGCTCCCCTCAACCCTCCGCTCGTGCCTTCACCCCCCTAGTGTCTGTGTCCATTGCTTATGCTTATATTCATGCATACAAGTCCTTTGGTTGATCTCTCCCCCTCCCCTCCCCTCCCCTGCCTTCTCTCTGAGATTTGACGGTCTGATCAATGCTTCTCTGTTTCTGTTTTTGTTCATCAGTTTATATTGTTCATTATATTCCACATATGAGTGCGATCATGTGATATTTGTCTTTCTCTGACTTGTTGTGCTTAGCAATATGCTCTCCAGGTCCACCCATACTGTTGCAAATGGTAGAAGTTCCTTCCTTTTTACAGCAGCATAGTAGATGTACCAGAGTTTTCTAATCCACTCATCTGCTGATGGGCACTTAGGCTGTTTCCAAATCCTAGCTATGGTAAATTGTGCTGCTATGAACATATGGATGCATATATCCTTTCTGATTGGTGTTTCTAGTTTCTTGGGATATATTCCTAGAAGTGGGCTCACTGGGTCAAATGGGAGTCCCATTTTTAATTTTCTGAGGAAACTCCATACTGTCTTCCATAGTGGCTGCACCAGTCTGCATTCCCACCAGCAGTGCACAAGGGTTCCTTTTTCTCTGCACCCTCGCCAGCACTTGTCATTTGTTGATTTGTTGATGATAGCCATTCTGACAGGTGTGAGATAATACCTCATTGTCATTTTGATTAATCAAATGGTGAAATAAAGATGTTTTAAAAATGGGAATTGTTCCAGAAAAAGACCTTTTTCCTTAAAATTTCCAAGCAATTAAAAATAAGTTAAATTCATTTAAACTGTATAGACACCTCAAATATGGAAAGACATTTTGAAAATTTTCTCATTTTAATCACTTACTCTTGACATATTTCTAATGACCCTAAGTTAGCAGGTCTAATGCAATATGCCACAGAAAAAACTCACCTTTTGATTCTGGCTGACTCCCACAGGTGACTTCCATTTTTTTCAAAGAGGCAATGCAGCAATTAATGTGAAGGAAACAATTGAAGTAGATACTTTCTTTTGGAAATAGATATTTCAAAGGTCAGATGTTACTGGTGGGTGCACAGTGTCACTGTCTGAAGATCACAACTCGTCAGTAACGAGGAAGCAATCTGTAAGGCATCAGTCCTCCAGGGCTGAACACTTGCTTTGAAACTACCAGTGAAGCTCTGTATTTCAGAGACAAGCACACTCCTCAGTTTCCAGCACACCTAACATGGTGACTGAGAGGGGTTCAGTTCACAAGCTGCACAGAAAGCAATTTTGCTTTCATACCTGTTGTGCCCCAACTAGAAGAATCCAAGTGCAAAAGCTGTAATCTTTCCAAGAGCAGTAGCTTGATATCAAAGACTCCTCGATGAAGCAGGGAATTGTGGCAGTACTTCAAGGAGTGGGATTGCAATTAACTCTTACATGTAGACTGCAGGAATGCCCTGTGTGGTTGCTGCAGGCTTTGCTGTGCTTCAGAGGTGACTGGCCCTAAAGCATGGAGCATGCAGAGATGATAACCCACCAGGCTGCGGAGTGTGTAAGCAGGGGGAAGAATGAAGAAGTTGACAATAACATGTACATCTTCTAATGGTTTTGGAAATATTTTATACAATATGATAAACCAGGGACTTTGTTTTATAATTCTATTGACAGGAAAAAAAAGAGATTTTTTTTAAAGAGTTTTTTTTTTAAAAGAAAACAAAACCTCCTGGTGTTATTTGTGTGTGTATGTATGTATGTGTGTGTGTGTATGTGTGTGTGTGTGTGTGTATTGTGTGAGGAGGGAGGAAAGAAGGGAGAGAGAGAGAGAGAGAGAGAGAGAGAGAGAGAAATGAAGGAATGTTCTGGTTACAAGGTGACTCTATTATGGGTAGGTGGAAACATGTCAATAAGCATGATCCAGTACAGAACTCTGTTAGCATCCTTCCTCAATGCAAAGTAGCAATAGTGGCAAAAGGTTAGGGGACTGCAGGTTAGTAGATATGTGACAAATTAAGCTAAAAATATATTGTCTAATAGGATAGGCATTCCCTCATCTCTCATCTTCTTAAAAATAGTGTTATTCTTCCATGAAGAGATTCCAATCTGACAAAGAGATTTTCCAAATTCATGGCAGGTATTAAACCTATTCAGGAAGCAAACCTGATTGCATATAATCAACACAAATTACCTTCTTTCTTAGTAACAAATTCGAAAAGCAACTCAGTAGAAGTAGACAACTCTGTTATGTCACTTTTTCTCTCTCACCACTTGCAGTTTTCAACCCTGACAACATCATCCAGTTCTCTGCAGTTGTTTTGCGTTCCTTTGTCTTTGGGTATCTGGCCAAAAGTGGAAGGTAATTAAGGGATAAAAATTTCCAGGGTGCTCTATCCTTGTGCCAGGGGTGTAGCACCAACCAATGGTTTTTCGATAACTTTCTAAGTCCAGGCTTGTTTCTGGTCATAGTTGGGAATCCCAGGTAAGGACATTCTGCAAGTGGGTATACATCTGTTGATCTTCATATGTAGTTGAGAGCAAATCACTCTGTGTGGTCATACTGCTAACATATTCAGGCAAGTGAACATAGATCCAATATATAAGAAAAAAGAACTATAACCAAAAACTCATCTTGCATTCTGAATGGCTTTAGTGATTGTAAGTATGTTTTCCTAACCAATAATTGGTGGCATGGATAGTTGGAATAGATCATATGAGTTTGGGACAGCATATTTGATGTTTCAAAAATCTTATAAATTTGAAATTTATATAATGGAATGTGTAAGAAAAGGGAGCATTCCTAGTGCCCCCTTTAGGGTTTTCCTGGTTTAAATTAATGGGATAATTTTATGAGAATCTTTTACTGCCAAAGATGGTAAAACTTCCTTTCTCCCCCTTTCTGCTGGCTACTTTTTATAATTTTAGCAAACTGACATTTGAAACACCTGTCTCTCCACAGAGCCCACTCTGCCCGCCTCTCTCGAGTTCATCATGAGACTGATTTTCCATCCCCTAGGGAGGGTATTCTGACCCTAACTATGTCTGTTAGGGTTAGGCTTGGCTCCATAGTAACAGAGACTCAAGGATAGTGGATTAAACAGCATAAAAATTTAGTTATTTCCCATTCAAGAGAAGTTCAGAAGGGATAATGGTGTTAAGTGCTTGAAGGAAGTAACCATACTATAGACAGCAACTTAAACTCCTAACAAACAAACAAAAAAATAAAGAGAAGAAAAACAACTATTTGAAAGTCTTGGAAAAAGACACAAAGCAGGCAGAAACTGGAGGGGATTTGACCCTTAAAGGAGGAAGTCACATTGGGGTAGAACCATGTTTACAGAGCTTTTCTTCTGAAGGCATTCTCCATTCCTAAAGCTACAGCATTTAGAACTGAACCAGAAAATGCAGGTGATTTGAGATGCCTAGAGGATAGTGTTCAATACATCTATAATATTTGGAAATGATGGGAGGTGATTTTAAACAGAAGGAGAAGAGAGGAGCATTAAAATACTCAACATATCTTTCGCTGATACTGTGCACTCAAGAGAACCAGTGGAGATCAATAGGAAGACGGAAAGAATTGAGCAGAGATTTCAGCTCTTACCCAACACAGAGGCGATTGAGTTTGGAATTTGGATCCTGACAAGTTAGAAAAGCTTGGTAAGCACCTCAAGAATTCATTGAAAATCTAGAAGGACTGGGACTTAGAATAAGATTCTGTCTCAGGACTAAGGGATTCCCATTAGAAGATGGGCAAAACCAATAGTGTCACAAGAGCAAAGTGAAAACCTTCCTTCCACAAGCTCATTGTGATCAGCCAGAATCCACATTCTTTTGTGGAACCTACAGTCTCTACAATTCAGAGTTCGTAAAAAGTGTCCTCTGTAATTTATAGCATATAATTAAAATTATTGGACACGTGAAGAAACATAAACACGTGATCTATATTCAAGGGGAAAAATCAAAAGAAATTGATTCAAGACTAAGATGTCAAGTTTAGCAGATAAGACTTGCAAGGAATTAAAGAAAATATGGTGATAGTGAATGAACAGATGGATTCTCATAGATACATAAACACTATAAAAATGAATGGAAAAATCTAAAAGTGAAAAGTACAGAATTTGGAATGATAAATTCATTAAGTGGGTCTCACAGCCCTAGGAAACTAATATAAGCCCCTACACAGTTGCTTCCAGAATCAAGATTCTAGGACCAAATAAGGGTCTTTGATCTAGGATTCTATGATTTTTCTAGTACTAAAAGGTTTCAGCTTTTTTTTTTATGATAGCCAACCTGAATTTTTATTAATTGTGTCTAATGGTTTCAAATAACTTTCCTCTCTAGACATGTTTTTGAATGGCTGCATATAATATAAGATTGTACATTACACTATATTAAAAAACATTTCTTGACTTTCCATAGTATTTAAGAAATATAGTTGGGTAGAAGAAAACTAACATAAAAGCTGTGATTATAAGAATGTGAACATTGCCCTAACCGGTTTGGCTCAGTAGATAGAGCGTTGGCCTGCAGATTGAAGTATCCCAGGTTCGTTTTCGGTCAAGGGCATGTACCTTGGTTGCAGGCACATCCCCAGTAGGAGGTGTGCAGGAGGCAGCTGATCAATGTTTCTCTCTCATCGATGTTTCTAACTCTCTATCCCTCTCCCTTCCTCTCTGTAAAAAAATCATTAATTTTTTTTAAAAAAGAATGTGAACATTGTAGTTGTCAGTGTACAATCATATTTTGCAAATTTTTCTAATCATCACTTACAAGGAAATTTAAGAATTTCCTCGTTTTTGGTAGCTCAATGTCTTAAAAACAGAGTGCAAAATCAACCAATATGCTAGTGTTATGTTTTGACAGGACAATTAAAACATGAGCACAAGCTGAATCTAAGAATGTGGGAATTTGCTCATTTGAGTCAAAGATCTGATTTAAAATCATGCAGGATAGACTTGGAAGGAAGGGAAAGGCATTATGTAAGTACTTTTACAATATAATTATATGTTTTGATGTCATGTTTGTAAGCAGAAGTAGCATTGCCTTGTTTTATTTTTTCAGGGATGTGCTAACTGAACTCTCATCATTATGCAGCAGATCCGAAGCTTCGAAATGTTATAAATGTAACTCTGCTTGCAGATAATGGTAACAGAGTAGATTTAAAAAGAAGAAATAAAACAGTTTGAAGCCTTAATCAGAACACTACTGTCATCTGGGTACTGGAAACACACACACACACACACACACACACGACAATCATCTCATAATTTGAACTAGAAATAAAACACAGCCTTCCAAATAATTATTGGAGGGGGTGTAAAATTCGTATGATTTAATACCTTCATTGTCTCTTAAAACAGAAGAATTAATAACAAGTGGCCAGATAGTCAGGCAATTTGAATTTTAATTCCAGTCCTGTTAATAACTAACTGTATGACTCAGGGCAGAGACCTTAACCTTTTTGTGCTTTTGTCTTCTCTTCTATAAGGTGAGGCAAGTATCTCAAGTTTCTTTCAATGTTCTGTGATTCCATGAATTTTCACAAACATATGATTTTACAAGTATGGTTTCTGGGTAAGGGTTAATGCATACTTTCTGTTCCACTTATGTAAAAATGTAGTCAAGGACGTTTCTAATTGCCATTTGAAGCAATGAGGGTAGACCATTCTCCTCTCATTCCACTTGTTGCCTGTGATTCTTTTGCAGCACAAATATGGAGTACATACTAAAGGTGAATGCTGAAAGTCTCCGGGCTGTGCAGAGTTCAGGTGAAGTCTAATGAAGTCCGGTATTCATGCTTCACTTTTAGGCTTATACTTTGTCCGTGTCTCTGGGAAATCTTTTATGATAGCACAGGTGAAACTGACACTTGGTAAGTTTAAATTATGTCATTTTGAATACAGAATGATTGCATATGGTTTATGAAATAGAGGGAGCTGAGTAGAAAACCACTTAGGTTCTAATCAAGCCATTACTAACTTCGCAGACTTGAACTTTTATTTGCAATCTGTATAAAGAGGGACTTGAATCCACTAATCGTTGTCTCTTCAGATCTAACACTGTGAAAGTTGTGATCCATTTTAATGTAAATTGTGAATTGTGGGTTTGGCACTATTTTATTTTTTATTTATTACTGATTTTAGAGAGAGGAAGGGAGAGAGAGAGAGAGAGCAAGGATCTAACATGCAAATTGGGTATATAGCCTGAAAAGGAATCAAACCTGCCACCTTTTGGTATATGGGACAATGTTTCAATCAACTAAATCACAGTAGCCAGGACTGGTACTATTTTCTGTGTTGTCATTGAAATAAAAATCTAATCCAGCCCTGTCTCAGTGGTTAGAGCATTGACCCAGGCACTGAAGGGTCTTGGGTTTGATTCCTGATTAAGGGCACATACCTCGGTTGCAAACTTGATCCCTGGCTCAGGTTGGGGCACGTGGGGGAGGCAACCAGTCAATGTGTCTCTTTTATGTTGATGTTTCTCTCTCTCCCTCTCCTGCCTTCCTTCCACTCTATCTAAAAAAAAAAAAAAAAGCAATGGATAAATATCCTTGGGTGAGGATTTAAAAATAAATCTGATCTAAATATCTAGTGTTTTGTGAGCATCAAATAAAAATTCCCCCAAATACAAATTTAGCCAGTAAAGTGAGTTCAATGTAGATTTTACACACTATTCAACATAACTAGCATTAATGTCTCATGGAAAGTACTTGACTCCTACCTCTGTGAGATGATTTTTTTTATCATGTCAGTGAAATTTCTTTTCAAGGTGTGTACACTACAACAAAATAACCTGATTAATCTGGGAAACAATAATACCTACTGAGGTACAGTACATTTCATGCGTAAGCTATATTAGCAATGAGAGTAAAATTATTAAATTGACATTTTATATATTATTATTTTTGAGGGGCTTCACAGTTTTATACAAGAAAGAGCTTATTAGGATTTAGTAGGTTACATCTGGAGAATGTTTCAGTATCTTCTTTGTTATGCATTGGTTAAAAAGTGCCATCTAAAATAACTTGTTAACTTTTCTAGGTATGGGCACATTGATAGAAAAGAAACCTCATTCACTTTCCATCGGGGCAGGATCTCTAGGGTGAATAATTAGATTCTAGTAATGAAATCTGTTTTGAGATGTTTTTGGTCACGGTGTTTTAACTGCAAACCTTTTGCCTACCTCATGCAGGCGTGACTCACTTGGATGCAATGCAGGAATCAGTTGTGCCATTGCAAAATTAGGTTGTGGTAGTTTGTTCATGGGAATCATTATGCAAGTTGAGAAAATGTAATTTGCAGGTGAACAATTGTTTCCCGTGGGTGGATGTGAGCGTGTCTGGAGGTTACACTGGGATTTTCCATTTTCTACTTTGGCTTTTTCCAACATTTTCTTTTTATCTACCTTTAAAACATAACTTGCTCTTTTTCAAACCCCATTTTTTTTTCAAACTTGAATTAAGAAGCTCTTTTGCTAGGGCACTGGGGCAAAGATACCATTGAATCCTAAGCCAGATTAAAAAATAAAAACACAACCAGATGCATAAAAGTGAAACTCCAGACACCAAAGACAAAGCAAAAAATCTTAAAACCTGCTAGAGACAAAAGATAGATTAGCTTTAAGGAAGTGACAACTTGAAAACAACTGAGTTCTCAAAGTTCAACAGAAGAAAGCAGTTTCAATGCCCAATGTTCTAAGGGTAAATAACTGAAAATTGGGGATATAGTTCAAGAAAAAGGACAAATAAACTTTTAAAATAAATACAAACTGAAAGAGATTGTCACAAACCAGGCTCACTACAGAAAAATTCTGTTTATTTCTAGTAGGAAAAAAATAATCTCAAATAAAGGTCTCTGAGGCAAGAAGGAATAAAAAGCAAATAAATTGAAAAATATACCAGTAACTCTAGATAAATAGTGACTTCATAACACAACAATTCTAATGGCATGAGGAGTAAAAATAATACATAAAATGACTCTAAAATACACAATAGCCCTATCATATATACAAGGAATATTGGAACTTGGAGAGATGTGAGTATTTAAAATTTTTGAATGAGGGTAATGATGTTGATTAAATTTCTATTTAGACACATTATGCACAGATGAACACAGATAGAAATTACTACAGCTTTCCTGTCTAAAATCCACGGTCAAGCAAGCAACAGGATAACTTTAAAATGCCGAAACAAATCACTTTTTAAAAATAAAGATGAAAAAAAAAACCACTTTCAGGTAAACTAGAGTTGAGAGGATTTTATTCTAGCAGTTCTGTACTATACAAACTGTTAAAATGAGTTTTTTAGGCAGAAGAAAAGATATACTGATAACACGGATCTATACAAAGAAATAGGTAGCATGGTAACTAGTATACACGTAGACACATATCAAGTTCATTTGCTCTCATTTTTAAAATTTCTTTAAAAGATAATTGTTTAAAGTAAAAATCCTAACAGTTATTATAGGACTTATAACATTTAAAAGTAAAATGTAATACAGCAAGAGCATAAAGAACTAGGAGAAAGAAGAGAAGTATACTGTTTTGAGGGCCTAATAATATTTGATGTGAAGCAATAATATATTTTTTCAAGATACATCTTGTAAATATGACAACAACCATGAAAAAGGTAAAAAAAAAACTATATATAATTAATCATACAATAGAGTAGAAGCATTCATTTATTATTGCTGCTGCTATAACAACTTGTTATCCAGACTATGAAAGTCCACTCTATGGCTCCCAAAGTTTCACATCCAACCACAAGCAAAATACATTCGTCTTCTCTGATTGTCCCTAAAATGATCAACCCATTGCAGTATTCACTCAAGCCCAAACATCTCACCCAGATCTTATTCGCTCAAAAGTCCCAATCTCATAATCTAAATGATCTAAATTAGTTATGATAAGAATTTGCATATAATCCATTCAGGGACAAATA
>NW_005371693.1:2226976-2234204 GCF_000412655.1 Myotis brandtii
ATCTGTGGACTTGTAAATTAGAAAACAAGTTGGCTGTTCCCAGAATTTAATACTGAACCAGAATAGATAATGATTATAGACATTTTCATTCAAAAGGGAGGATATTGATGGGCCAGTGTGGATCAGTGTTTGAGCATTGAACAGTGAACCAGGAGGTCAAGATTTGATTCCCAATCAGGGCACATGCCTGGGTTGGGGGCTTGATCCCCAGTAGGAGGCAACAGTCAATGATTCCCATCATTGATGTTTCTATATCTCTCTCTCCCTCTCCTTTCCTCTCTCTGAAATCAATAAAAACATATTATTAAAAATAAGGGAGGATATTAATGAAAAGAAAAAATGGAGTCACTGGTCTCAGACAATTTTGAAATACAACTGGGAAAACCCCATTTGATTTTAAGGTCTGGGAATTACCAGGCTCTGCCCTCTGGGCCCACAGCTCCACCCTTGGAGTCATCCTTTCTCATGAAAGGCAGAGCATGCTTAAAGCTGAGTAGTTTTATTGGCCTGTTTCATGCCTGTAAAATTTAAGGAAAATGATGGTATCCCCCCCCCCATTTTGTTTTCTCCCTGTTTATTTCAGTGCATGCTGGCAGGGTGTCTACTGAAACATTGTGGGTCTCCTGTGTGTGCCACAGGGATAACCTTCATCAGTTAAGGGCTATCCTTCCTTGGATACCTCTATCTCTGTATTTTGCTTCTGCTGAGACGCCTGAAGGAATCCCTCAGATGTATGCCTAATCTCTTAAACAGCCCTTTGTGTGACTGAATAATCAGATCTTTTGATTCTTTCAAGGTCCTAGCAAAGATTGTCTTGCCACACTTTTGGGTTTCCTCTCTAAAGCAGTGGTTCTCAACCTTCTGGCCCTTTAAATACAGATCCTCATGTTGTGACCCAACCATAAAATTATTTTTGTTGCTACTTCATAACTGTAATGTTGCTACTGTTATGAATCGTAATGTAAATATCTGATATGCAGGATGGTCTTAGGCGACCCCTGTGAAAGGGTCATTCGACCGCCAGAGGGGTTGCGACCCACAGGTTGAGAACCGCTGCAGTCTAAAGCATGCATTTTGATAAAAAAAATATATAATAATTTAGGATGTTATATAAGCTAGGAGGATGAAAATTTCCCAAATCAGGTTTCTTTTTGCTTAGTTTCTTCCTTCAATTTTTTCTTTCCTTTCACATTTACTATAGGAAGCAAGAAGAAACCAGTCTACACTTTCAACACTATATTTAGAAATATCCTCAGTTAAATATTCAAGTTCATTTCTTACTAACCGTTAGTTTTGCACATGACTACAGTACAATTCAGCTAAGCTTTCTGACACTGCCTAACAAGGATTCCCTATCCTCCAGTTTCCATTAAAATGCCTCATTTCCACCTGAGCCTTCACTATAGTACTTTAACGTACATACTCCTACCAACATTCGTTAAAGATTTAGGTATTCTCTAAGTTTTCTCCCCTGTGCTTCTCACTTCTTTCTGAGACTTCGCCAATAGTCTCTAACATCCATGTTTTTATTAACAGTCTAGTGTTTTTCTCTCACGTGCCTCAAAATTCTTCCGAATTTGCCCCTTATCCAATTCCAAAGTCACTTCCAAATGTTTAGGTATTTTTATGGCAATGCCCCACTTCCTGTTACCAAAATCTGTATTAAATTCATACTGCCTCTGTAACACATCACTACAAACTTAGTGGTTTAAAACAACACAAGTTTATTCACTTTTAGTTCTGAGGGTAAAAAGCCCAAAATAAGTGTCACTGGAATAAAGTCAAGGTTCTGACATAACTGAGTTTGTTTTTTTTTTTTTAGATTTATTTGAGAGGCCCTAAGGAAATACCATTTTTGTCCTTGCCTTATTCAGCTTCTAATGGCTGATGTTATTCCTTGACTTGTGGTCTCTTCCTTGCATCACTCCGACATCTCATTTCCATCATCATTTTTCCTACCATTGACTGTAATCCTCTTGCCTCCCTTTTATAAGAAACTTTGTGATTATATTGCCCCACCTGGACACCTCAGGAACATCTTCCCATCTTAATGTCCTTAGCTTTATCACATCTGCAAAGCACTTTTTACTGTGTAATGTATCATATTAATGATTTTGGGGGATTAGAATGTGACCAACTTGAGGTTCCATTATTTAATCTACCACAGTAGACAAAATTAAATACTAAAAAGTACACAATTTGAAAGAAGGTGGAAAAGAGAGAAGACTATATAGGATAAATAGAAAACAAGTAAAAAAATATAGCCTTCAAGCCACACATCTATAATCACATTACCAGAAAATGGTTTAGAGTCTTCAAATTGAGGGAAGAGAATATCAAATTGGGTAGAAAATCAAGAATTAACTATGTTCTTGCTACAGAAAACAAACTTTAAATAAAAGGCAATGATAAGCTAAGAGTTAAAGGATAGAAAAAAAACCAAATCATAAGAAATCTGGAATCACTATAATTAATAGCAGACAATGAATATGAATATCTTCATTATGAATATCTCTCTTTATGCGCAGTAATATATTTTTTCCTGAATCAAGAAAACATAATATTTTTGATAACTGATAACTTTAAAATACATGCTGAAAACCAAAGAGAAAAATCTTAAAAGCCATAAAGAGGAAAAAGACCTATTACATTCATAAGATACTTTTACTGACAGCTGCTAACACTTCAACTTAAATGACTGAAGCCTGGAAAACATGGAATGAATAATTAAAATGATGAAATTAATAAATGATAACCTAGGATTCAATACTAAGTGTAAAGTCTTTAAAAAATGGAGAAGTAAAATAATTTCCAGTAAGCCTGATCTCTCTCATCTATCTATCATCTATCTATCTATCTATCATCTAATCTATCTATCTATCTATCATCATCATCTATCTCTATCTATCTATCTATCTATCTATCTATCTATCTATCATCTATCTATCTATCTATCTATCTATCATCATCATCTATCTCTATCATCTTTATATTTGTTCACAAAAGAAAAAATAAAGATCTCTTACTGCAACATGAAAACCCAGGAGGAGAAGACTATATATATGAAAAAACAACAACACAGAACATTGATCATAGAAACAATAACTATAAAGTTTTATTGATTTTAGGAAACTTTTGATTAATCTATCTTGTACAACAATGCAAAAATTTTATAAAATTATTAGGTAATCAAATCAAGATTAGTATTTAAAGCATAATATATCTAGTTGGGTCCATTTATCAATAAAAGATTGGTTGAAAATTTAAAAAATCAATGAAGATTATTCAGCTCATATTGCAGGGTGGTTAGTTTCTCACTGAATTTATATTTACTTCTTCTTGGGGACTAAATTATCTACAAACTATATACTATGTGGCTGAGTTTTATCCAAGAAAATGTAAGAGGAAGTGGTAAATTCAAAATCCAAGCCTGGCACACAAGCCTCCCGTGTGTGCTTCTCCAGGTTCCTACCCCTTCCCGTGAATTGCAATGGTGGTAACTAGCCCCAGATTGACCCTTGGAAGCCATATATTGCAGATTAAAGGATCACTGTCAGGTTGTCTCTACATGGCTCCGAGAGGAGAGAAGAGCCTCCTGCAACCTAATTACCAGCTTTAGCTGTAACTTCTATTGTGTTTGAACTACAATATGTTTTGCTAATTAGGAATTAATATACTGTAATTCACCACATTTACAGATTAAAGAAAAAAAATCAAATGCAGACATGGAATTTCATAAATTTCAATATCCAATATAACAAAAACAAAAATATTGACAAATTTTAAAAGAAAAGTTATTTTTTCATGTTTATAAATGGTATCTATACCGCCACTCTAAAGATAAACAACAAAAAATAGAGCAAACATTATAATTCATGATAATAATATTAACATACAGAGCACAGAAAGAAAAGAAAAAGAAATAAGTGATATAAGTCTGAAAAGGATAAAATAAAATGGCATTATTTGCCAAATTGCATAAAAATAATAGGTAGATTATTGAAATATATAAAAGCTTTTATTGTGATTAGATAAAATTAATATTCAAAATTCAATTGCATTTCTGTATGTCAAAAACAAGCAGAACATATATTTGCTACCTTTTCTAATAACTTTAGATATTAAAATTATTTAGAAATAAACATATATTTTAAAATACTGTATTTAAAATATTTGATTGAAATGCATTATAAAAAGGAAAGTCTTAGGAACCTGAGAGTTTTCCACCAAAATTAATATAAACACTCAATGCAAACTTAGTCAGTATCCCAATAGGTGAGGGCATGCCTGTGCATGTGTGTGAACCTGACAAGCTAATTCCAAAACTGATATGGAAGAACACAAGGCCAAGAGTAGCACAGTTAGTCTTGAAGAACTAAATAGTGGGGGTAATTTACCCTCTGGATATCAAGACTAAGTAAGCCATTGTAATTAAGAGTGTATGAAATTAATTAAGGGTTATATTAATTGGACAAAATATAAAACTCAGATACAGACTCATTTAATGTGGAAAACAGATTTATGACAGAGCTGTTATAGATTAGTGTGGATCAATAGTTCTTTCATGAAATCCAGCTGAGGGAATTGGTAATTAATACAGAAAAAAAAGGACCTACTTTACATTTCACAAAAGTTAATTCCAGGAAATAAAAGACTAACATATGAAAGCCAAAATATAAAAACTTTTACATGAAAATATTTTTGGACATATATTTATGACCTTGAGATAGGAAATATTTATTAAGAAAGATATGAAAAGTGCAAGCAATGAAAGAAAATCATGATAAATTTTAATACATGAAAAAGAACATCTGCTAAGTTATCCTAAGTATAATTGAAGGACAAGCCCCTCCATAAAAGACAATATTTGTAACACATAAAACTCAAAAAGTATTAGAATTTAGAATATCATATATTTTTGGATATACATATTCTGCAAATTAGGCAAAGGGATAAAATTTATAAGGGAGACAATATAGATTCCTGGTGAAGATGTAGGCCACTAGAACACTTTTGATCTGTTGGCAGGCATGTAAATTGACAATAATTTTGGAAAAAAATTTGATATCATTAGTAAACTTTGACATCATTAGTAAATAATTACACTGCATGACCTAGCAACTCCATTCTGAGGTATATACCCAAGAAAAAAAGTTTTCATAAGTGCACAAAAGACAAAAACAAAAATATATATAGCAAAGTTTCTTTAATAATAAAAAAACTGGAAACAACTCAAATACCCAGCAGTAGAACAGATAAATAATGTTATTGGAATTAGAAAAGTTATAGCTATATATACCAACATGGGTGAATCTCAAAAACATAAAAAAGCATGACAAAGAAAAATATCCAAAAGGCTCTTAAGAGGAATATATTCACTTTAACTAAAGTTTGAAAATGTGTAAATCCTAGTATCATGACTTTGGGGGATGTTGTTTCAAATGATCTCCAAAGTGATTGACAATACCAGAGCCATCTGATTCAATGGCATTTTAACTCTATACTTTCCTTTAGTTTTCTAATTTCTTCCTGAAAAACAGATGTATTTTAATTTATTCTGCCCTATCTATAAACAATTATAACCATAACAAATATACTTTATAAATTTACTGTGAAGCTCAGATGTGGGAGAACATAGATTGTGAGGAGGAGTCCAAGCAGTGGTTTTCGTATTGAAGTTCATAATTCTGTGCTCTTAGGTCAGGGTTTCTCACCTCACACTACTGACATTTGTGTTGGGGTAATTCTTCGTTTGGGAGGACTATTCATTGTAAGTGGGATATTTGCAGCAGCATTTCTGGACTCTAATATTTTTATTAAATATTCTCAGGTGGGTGGGGGAATGGCAAAAATTGCCCATGGTTGAGAACCACAGTTTTAGATGATAGCTTATATTGCTACCCTTAGTGGAACATTATAGAAAAAAAAGTAAAGCATTCTTTGGAGTTTCTATAAGCATGTTTGGTTCCAAAAATATAGGTTTGGGAAAGACTTGGGTTGGCAAAGGTGTAACATTTGCATTATCCAAGTCTTCTTGGATGGATTTCCAAGAAGCACAGTCTTTCAAGTACTGCACAGACTTTTTCTTTGGGAAAGCCTGCTCACCCACAGAAGAAAAGCTTACTTGGTGTACCTTTAAGACATTCAGAGCTTAGCTGTAGTCCTAAAATATCAAACAGAGCAACCAAAACTGCATGGGTAAAATATTATGAACTCTTTATCCCATTCTCTGACTCAATACCTCTCATCTCATGAAGACTTCAGGACTAATGCTTCCTGATTCAAAATTCAAATTTCTTATTAATATTAATATACTCATGTTCTAGAATAGTGCTTTAGCTTCCCTCCCTCCTTCCCTCCACCCTCCTTCCCTTCCTCTCTCCCTTCCTATCTCCCTCCCTTCTTTCTTCCTCCCTCTTCCTGCCCTTCCATTGTCATTGACTTTTTTCTCCTTCTCCTCCTTCCCCTTCCCTTCTCTTCTCTTCCTTCTCAACCTCTAACTCTTCCTTCTCCTCCTCCTTTTTCTGTCTCTCTTTCTTGCCCTCTCACTTTCTATGTTTTTCTCCCTTTTTCTTCCTTTCCACCAAAGACCTTTAAAATTTTATATAGTTTATATAAATCTCAATATATTAAGGAAAAATTGGAGTGTTCAAAGTCTTCCCTGGTCAGCTCCCCACAACTGAAGTACCTTTGAAAACCATGTAGAGCTCTATGGTACCTATTTTGAAAACATTGATAGAGGAAGAAGTGAAACCTTAGGAGAAATGAATATGTACATAAGGTAGATGCAGGTATTGGGAGATCTCAAGAATATTAAAAATGATAGGATTACACTCAGTCAGAAAAATGGAGAACAAACAGAGATGTGCATTTATCCTATCTAATAATAGAGAAACATGGTAATTAACTGTAATTTTGCTACCCTTCCCATTGGCTAATCATCGAGATATGCAAATTAACTGCCAGCCAAGATGGCAGCCGGCAGCCAGGCAGCTGAAGCGAACAGGAGGCTTGCTTGCTCCAGTGACGGAGGAAGCCAACGTTCCCCGCCTGCCGCAGCCCAGCTCTGAGCTTGCTCTCTAAGAAACAATGTTGTAAATATAGAAGCTAAACAAAACCCAGAAACCTGCTTTCAGTCAGCCAGGATCTCAGAGCTGGAGCCGAGCCTTAGAGCTAAAGCCGGCTCTCAGCTCCAGTGACAGCCGTAGAAGGTAAATAAATCCCAGAA
>NW_005371693.1:2234828-2248145 GCF_000412655.1 Myotis brandtii
CCCTGATCGGCCCTGCTCTGTGGGTGACAGGGGGTGGCGCACCAACCCCTTGATCCGTCCTGCTCTGTGCGTGACAGGGGGTGGCACCGCAACCTCCCCATCGATCCTGCCTTGAGTGTGACGAGGGCGGCGCCCCAACCCCCCAATCTGCCCTACCCTGAGCATGACTGAGGGTGGCATCGAAACCTCCTGATCCACCCTGCTCTGTGCATGACAGGGGGGAGCTCCCCAACCCCCTGATTGACCCTGCTCTGTGTATGACAGGGTATGGAGCCCCAACCCCCCTGATGGGCCCTGCTCTGTGCGTGACAGGGGGCAGCGCCCCAACCCCCTGTTTGGCCGGCTCTGTATGTGACAGGGGTGGCGCCATAACCCCCTGATCCACCCTGCTCTATGCGTGAAAGGGGGTGGTGCCGCAACCTCCCCGTTGACACTGCCTTGAGTGTGACAGGGGGCGGCGCCCCAACCCCCCAATCGGCCCTACCCTGAGGGTGACTGGGGGTGGCATCGCAACCTCCTGATCCGCCCTGCTCTGTGCATGACTGGGTGCGGTGTCCCAACTCCCCAATTGGCCTTGCTCTGAGCCCGACCAGGGGCTGCGGGGCAGGCACCTAGGGATTGGGCCTGCCCTCTGCCAACCGGGAGCGGGCCTAAGCCAGTAGGTCGTTATCTCCCTAGGGGTCCCAGACTGTGAGAGGGATACCCCCACCCCTCCAGTTCACAAATTTTTGTGCACCAGGCCTCTAGTTTATTATAAACACATGATCAGCAGAAATAGAATTTTCAATATTCTAGTATTTGATTTGCATAAACCCTTATTCTTAAAATGAACCAAGGTGGACCATATAGTATAGAAAGTCAATGTTATGTTGTGGAAGAGCTTAGTACCAAAATATCTAATTTGGCTTGTGTTAATTTCTGTTCTATGGTTCTCGGAGAGTCAACCACCTATCTTAGTGTCCTTGTCTCCAAATTTGGATTAAGCACCATGCTCACCCACAAGTGAGAACAGTTCAGAAAATTACATTGGGTGACATATTTGAAAGTTATTTGTAAAGTATCATGCTAGAGAGTATAGAGTAGATTTTTTTTAATTCTCATTTTATCTATCCTTGCAACTTTCAAGGAGGGCAGTGGTTGAGTCTCTATTTTCTTGACAATGCATTAAAACTGAAACTTTAAAGTCGTAAAGTCTTTAAAGTTGAAAGTGTTCCCAAAGACAGCATCAAACTGAAGGTGAGAGATGTAAGTGTATTTTGCCATGACAATAGCCTAGATTTGAATGGAGCTCTTTTTTATGTCTACTATGGTGCTATCTGAAGTATTGTGCCATGCCTGGAGTTCCTCTTTAGTAGGTGGAAAACAGCAGGGTTCTCTGAAAATGATTTATAAACAAATTGTGGCTGCCCTGAAACTAGGCCAACTGATATCATGGGCTCATCTGTTTAGTACTTTAGACCTCGTCCTGATGTTACTGTTCATGTATTAAAAATTGGCTTTGGGCCTTCGAAGTGTCAGTATATGCATAGGAATGGCCTTAGGTCCTTAACCATAAATGTTAATACTAAAAAAAGGTTATTTTTTTGTGTGTGAGTAGATACATTGAAATTCAAAACAGCAGGAAGGTATAAACAAGATATACTTTTTTCCCCTCCTTTGATATTGAGAAGTTTTAAAATGCAAATGAAAAAGATTAAGGCGATGTTACAGGTTGAAATGGTGGAAACTTACTTTCCTAAGTCTTGGAATAGTTCCTCTTGGGTAAGATGAATCTGATCTTTTTAAAAAATCAAGCTCAAGGGAATTTAGAACTATATAAATATGCTTCAAAGAAAATAGCCTCTTAGATAGCATCTTCAATTTTCAAATGGTTGCAGATGAAGTTGTTGAAAGATCATATTCTGTTTTTTCAAAATGTGAAATTCAATGAATATTTCATTAAAGATTAGTAAATAGAATGTTGAGTATTTTTCTATTGCATTCTAATATCATCTGTACCAGCAGTCTAAATATGTGAGAATGTTGCTGGGAAATTTATAAACTTCCAGATGCAATAGATATTATACAGAAGGTATTTTTTTCCTCTTCTATATACCAGACACATCAAATAGTACCTGCATTTGTGTTACCCATGCTCTGACAAACTATTGATGGTTAAAATTGCCTAACCATGACTACTGTTATAAAAAAAACAAAACAAAAAAAGTTGTGTTTTCTATTTTCATTTGATTTTTTTCTAATTCAAATAAATAATTGTCTTATGATATGATGTTCAACTGGCAATGTTCATTTGAATATAGAAGAAAGTCAGTTCATATTTTTAAACTGTGGCTCTATCTTTATAAGCTAATTCTGTTACACTTTAAATTGACAAGAATAGCATACCAAAAATGATGGAAACTGAAAAGAGTATCTTGATTTTTTTTCCAATGTAACATTTCAAAGTATTGCAATTACCCCTCTAGATAATACCTGTTTTTATTATATTAATCCAAGATAACAATAAATAAATAAATATATAAATAAAAAGTGGGAGTGGTACCATAAACATGCAAGATTTTAATTCCTTTTGTTAGCTTTAACCATTTAACTATGAGGTCATCTAGGGGCCAAGGTGAGGAAATTCCTAGCTAAATGCCTGTACAACAAGCCTTCATTGGACACAATTTGAAGCTATTTTGTCAACATGCAGGGAAGATGAATTATATTGCTTTTAAAACAAGTATATCCTATCACTCACTTTCCCCATTTGTTATAAAATTAACATAAATAATTTTGTTTTGCTTTTTTCCCATTATATTATTGACTCATTTGAATTTATATTCATAATAAGTTAGTCATTGAAAAGCTATTTTTCTGAAATGAGATCCAATGTATTGTAAATTATGTTAGAATAACCTGTTTATCTCCTCCTTAGAGGTTGAAATCAGTCATCATTATAATTTTTCCCGTCACTGACAAAACTGTTTTTTCTTGGACTAAGCCTACTATTCAGGTTTGTTTTCTCTTAAAGTCAAATATATTTGCTGAAATTTGCAAATGCGTACTGTTTCTCAAATTAATGAACAGATTCACAGCATAGAAAGTCCAACATTTTTAGCAATTATATGTTAGCAACAATTTCTCACATTTATATACTTTCTTTTATTCAATTGAATACAGAGTTCTTTGCTCTCTTAATACTGGGAATTAATGTTTAAAGTGTTATAAGTCTATAGAGAAGCTTTTTCTTACAGAATTATGTAGGATGACATTCTAACCTGGAAATTATCTTGATAAATGAATGATCTTGGAGTGTTAGGGTGGATGAGGTCCTGAAATGTCTGGTACAGACGGTAACCCAATGCCAGACTAGGCTGGAACTATAGGTGTGTAGTAGGTGGCTGAACGAAAGACACTAAGAAGGAGTTCAGGCTCTGGGAACTCTTTTTAAATTCAACAAAATGAAGCATCTTTGTTGGCTAGTTCAGTTTACCAGCCACCAATCTGACACTTGTGATTCCCTTTCAGTGCGATCATTCATAATGTGAGGAAATTCAGGCCAGAGGAGGAAAATGATATGCCCAAGATCATACTATTACTTAGTGCCAAAACTCAGACATGTCTTCCTGCTCATACTTGATCTTTGTAAGGCAGAGTAAGGTATTGTAAGTCTAGTGTCACATGCATTCATTGCATATTCAGTAATTCTGTGGCACTGTGAAGGTCCTGGAGGAGATGGACCATATAAATACCTTAAATATAAAAATGAACGAGGTAGAATGTATTGAGTCAATAAAAGAAGTAGTCCTTAAAGTCTACTGAGATTTCTCTTTTGTGGGATGGAGACATATTCTGAGTTTTCTCACTTTCAAATGTAGTCTTATAAACCTGGTATGTATTTAAATGTATTATGTTTTGATTGATTTTAGAGAGGGAGAGAGAGAGAGAGAGAGAGAAACATGTGTGGAGAATTACATTGATCAATTGCCTCCTGTACACAACCTGACTGGGTATGGCACTCGCAACCTCTGTATATGCCCTGACAGGATATTGACCCAGGTACCTTCAGGTGCATGGGATAAAGCTCCAACCAACTGAGATACATCAACGGGAGTGAGCTGCTATTGATTTAAATGAAAGCAATAAATAATTATTTAACATTTTTTTCAAAATAGTTTTAGAGAAAATGAGTCTATTCTCTCATATAAATCAGGTATGATTTGTTATGCATGACAACACTTAGGATATTTGAATTAATATATTACTTCCAACACAAAATATTGATGTACTTTTAGAAGGTCACAAAAGTATGCAAAATATGTATTAAAATGTCTATTTATTTTAATGAATGTAACACCTTATGCCACAGGGGTCATTAGATCTTACCTAGATCATGCCTCAAGGATTTTGCTGAACTCTAAAATGTTAACAAAACAGTGTTACATATAACTTTATATTATGAAATTTATCCTCAAGGTACATATTCATATAAGTAATTTAGCTGGGGGCACTGCTTTACTTAAAAAAAAATCTCCCAAGTTATTAATTTAGGGAAGCAAAATATCTGAAGGAAATGTAACATCTGTTAAATTTCTACAGAGGTTAAAGAGAAATAAAAAGCTGTGATCTTCTGGCAAGAAACTACATAGAACACTCACTTTGATGAAACTTTATGAACCTGAAAGACTGGCTTCCTTACCTCAGTTTGCTCGTAAGCAAATCTCCAGGAATAAGAAATAGAAAAGGTTTTGAAGTAAGTGATCCAAGGTTCTGATAAGTCATGAAACACAATCTGTAATTTGCACACATTCAAATTTGCATGCATAGCAGAAAAAAAAAGAGAGACCATATTGTAGGTTGATGCTATCCTTTGCACATTTGCATAATCAAAATGTGAATTATTAATTTTTCATAGTTTCATATTTATATTAAATTGAAATTTTATAATTTTCAGAATTCAGTATGTGAGTGACAAACCAAAGTTGTTCAGGATGTACTTCTATTTCTTAGGTTGTCATATAATTGTATATCCTAACATTGGCTCAACAAACAAGCAAACAAACAAAAGCCAACCCATTAAATAACGATAGCACTTTATTGTAAAGCTGATTTGTAGACCAACATGTAAATGAAAGAGTTCCAAATTGAAGAAGGACCTCTAAGAGGTTGGATTTCAGCACAGCCACATGGTTATTATGATAAAAATTTGACGAACCAATTACTACTATCAGTTAGTGTCATACCTTTCAAGCTCATTCTATCAGGTAGATTTTTCTCAGCAATGTGAATCAGCTTGGGCCAGCCTTGTGGCTGTTTCTCGTTACTGCTAAAACTTTTAGACCAAATTATGTGTTTGAGAGAGGTAGTGGCTTTACCTTTGAAGTAGGAGATAAGTTTAAAGCATGTAGCAGAGTGCCCAGCTCATTGACAGTTAATAATACTGATGCTAATATTTCAGTGTGGATGGTGGGAAGGACAGGCACAGAGAGCTTACAGTTAAAGTCAAACTTCTGGAGGTGCTTTTTTGTTATATAGTTTCACTTTCATAGAGTTTTTGGTGAAGAATATTTTCTTATTTGACTAAATTACCTTGCACATATAATGCAATAACTTGGTGTTCATTTTCCTAAAACTTCTTATACTAACTTTACACATTAGTACAGTCTCATAATTTCAGAATTAAAATAAGCTTTTATAAATTGAAATTAAATTATGTTGTGGATGCGTAAAAAGATGGTATTCAATATTCTCACCTGGCTATATTTGGCTCCTAAATTCTCACACTGCTAGTAGAACGGGTTGATAAGCATGATGCAGACAAGTAAACAAATTTATAATTATCAACATTATTTTACCTCTCAGTAAACCACACTTTGTAACAGTTATGTAAAAACAACCTCTCAACAACATAAAACATATAATCCATATTTCAGATATGTGTTGATGTACAATAGCAAAATATTTTAAGTTGTTGGATTTTTTGTTTCATACCTGGGTGTTTTAGTGTTATACTACATTTCTAAATTAAATCACATTTTCAATTATGTTGATACCAATAGCCATAAATTCATTAGGTGTGTTTTAGTTGAAAAATATATTTAAGAAAAAAATTATTTTTGCTTTATGAGAGCTTTACCCAAATATGCTCTGAGCTAAATCTAAGAGTGGCAAAATAAATCTCTTATTTATTAGAAATAGAAAATTGAATATTGCAAAATAACAAATATATCACATAAAAAGCTATACTATTTGTTTTAACCTTAGAAATTTCAAGGTTTATATAGTACTTATCCTTATATCAAATGTGCTAAATAAATAGGTATATATTTAGACCCCAAGTACCTGACAGTATGTGTCTGTAAATAAATGTGTTTTTAAATCAGAGTCTTTACAAAGTTGTTCCTTCTTTGCTTATCTGTCAGGAATCAAATTTAATGTTCTTCTTGCTCCACTGGATAACATCCAAAGCAACAAAGCCATTGAAAGGAATTTAACTTCCTTTGCTGGTTGAGGTGATAGTGACCTCAACATCTCCAGCACAGGAAACTGAATAGCTTTAAAATCAGCTGTTTCCAGGAGGGAAAAAAAAAATAATTTTCAGCCACTGCATAGTAATTTCTTTTTTACATATTTCTCATTTATACTTTTTGAAAATTATAGATCTAAAAAGGCTATGGGATTTTGCAGTCAGTAGCATGTCTATTTTACAAGAAAGTATAAGTCACAGGCAAACATAATGATTAATATTTATGAATAAGAACTTTGTTCACCTTTTCCAGTTTTTATGTTGCAACAAAAAGTATATAACATAGAAAGTAGGTCTTTTATTTATAAAATTCTTTATGTTGGTCTTAACACATTCAGAACTTCTCATAATCAGAGTTTGAAAAAAGACTGTATCTGTTCAAAAGAAGAGAATTTGTGATTTTTGTGTATATTCACTATATTCCAGCTGGTAACATGATGTTGGATGAAGAGCGAGAGAACATGTACCCACAATGCACACACCGATGAGACAGAAACAAGCACTTTCCCTAACACAGAAGCGTTCCTTTGCACCCACCTTCCATGATCACCACTTAGTGGGAATTCTTTCTAAAATATTAATTTAATATCTGTCATTGGGAAAAAAAAGCATTACATATTTGCTATAGAATTTTCTTCATTTTTAAATTTTAAGGTAAAATAAAACTTAAATTCTGTCTTGCTGGATTCTTTATTAATAATATCAATGATGATTTTTTAACACTTTTGCTATTTGATCAGTTCAGGGCCCAACTGTTAAAGCTGCTATGAACAAAACTTGATTTTATATAGCCTATGTTTTCATCAGCATATAGGGAGAGTAACTAAATAAAACAAGAATACTAACTTTCACTTCTCTACTAACGGTAACTAAATGAGGAGTTGATTTCCACATCTTGAAAATGGAAACATGTTTCTAACACTCCTGCTGTCCTTGAAATGTCAGTCATTCTGACCAAAGAAGCAGGCCATTTCCCAGGTATTTGAGCTTGGAAAATATCCCAGGCCCATTTATGCCCCAGCAGTCACTGTGTGGTCCGGTTCTTACTCTCCACTTAATTCCTGATTAAGAAAGAGATTACTGAGAACTTCTTTGCTCAAGTAAATTTCTATTTCCAAGACAATGTGCTTTCTGTAACAAGCAAACAAGCTTAGAGAAACAAAAACAACAAAAAGGAATCCTCAATATTTAGCAGAGACCCACAAGAGCCATATGACAGCACCTGAAACTGAAGGTGAGGGTGAAAAGCAGAGAATCACGATTTCTGAATAATTCTGGATCCCTGCCTGTAAAAACTTATATCAATTTCCTTTTCAGATGGTCTCAGAAATAGGAAAACAGTTGTGTTCACTCTGCTGGGCAAAAGGGGAGTTAACATTTCTGGGTTCTCTGGGCAGCTTGGTGAAGTATGCAACTTAGGGAAAGTAACTTCTGTTTATTTTTCTGTGTAGGCATCCTTGAGTGTGTATGTGGCTTAAGGATAAAAATCCTATTTGAATATCACTTTGAAAACTTGTATGTAAGTATAAAATGGAATCACATTAATATGATGTAGGTTTTGGAAAATGTTCTTTAAACTATTATAAATAAGTGATCCTACGCAAGTACACTAATAAATCTGCTTCCACAGAAAAGTGCTCTATATGTTTTTTTCAAGTATAGTCTCCTATTATATTAAACTAGATGCCTAGTGCCTGAAATTCGTGCATGGGTAGGGTCCATAGTGGCTGCTGGCTGCTGGCCAGGGCCTCCCTTCCCCTGGCTCCCTTCCTGTGGTTGGCCGGCCTTCCTTGCCCTGTGGTCGAACTGATGGTCGAACTCCTGGTCGTGGGGACAATTTGCATATTAGGCTTTTATTATATAGGATTTTATGTTGGGAAGCTATTCTTTGAACTTTGGAACTTTGTTAGATCTCTTGTCCTTTGCTTTTGAGAAGGCAAGTTTCATTCATTTTAATGTCTTGCTTATGAAAATCATGACAGAGGCAAAAATCAATTCTATGCACTATATCTGATGCACTAATAGTAATTTGGAAAGCAAAGCAAAGAAACCAAAGAGATTTCAATCTTTTAAACTATGATTTTTTTTCATATAAAGTTGTTCATTAGATTTGTTCTACATTGTCTAAGAATTTACATAATTAAACAGAAAGAAAATAAATACATGTCTGTATAGTTGCATATGTTTAAAGTAATTCCTCAGATTTAAATAATGAAAATATAAGCTATTTTGTATTTATTGCATTATGAATTCATGGTTTATAGACAATTTTCATTAAATATAAGTTAAATATATGATGTATACTTCACATATACTAATGCTTAAGAAAAACAATTGAGTCATATTTAAATTATATAAGTGTTTTTTGTCAAGGATCTTAACCTTAAAACTGGAAAATTATTTATATTTTTTAAATTTACTTTTGTTTATTTTTCTTAGATGGAATTGTATTATTTTCATTATCTATTATAGGTACTGAGGATTATATTTCTTGAGTAAAAGTTGTGGTTTTATATTTCATGAAAACATGGATTCTCAGTGGACACCAATGCTTGATCTAGTCCTTATTGTGGGAATATAGCTGCTTTTCCCGTTCTTAATGAATTTTTTCCAACCCAAATCCTATCCTCCAAAGCTAATAAAGCTAACACTTACTTATGAATGCTTACTAAGTGGCAGGTACTGTGCTAAGTTTCTTACATAGGCTATCTCATTCACACCTTACACAAATTCTATTGGACTTTTGTTATATTCATTTTAGTGATAAGGAAACTAAGGCATTATGATCTTAAATAATTTGCCTGAGCCTATACAGCTAATGCATAGAAAAACAAACTCTACCTCATTTGTCTGACTCTGTGGTATAAAATTAAATAAATAGTTATATAGAGAATAACATTAGAGAGGTCCCTAACTGAAGTTCTATGAGGAATTACTCTAACTACCTTAAATAATCATAAAAACACTTTTAAATAAATAATTTGACATCTGAAGGTAGAACAATGGAAGAAAGGAAGGAAGAAAAATTTGAACCTTGACAAAATGAATATTTTAATGAAGATGAATTATTTTTTTTCTATTAGTTATTAGTTCCTAGAGAGAAGTGATGATGATTTAAATTTCTCAAGATGTATTTTAAATGAACATATTTGTAATTAGAGATGTGAGAATAGTGAAGTCTTTGGGGTAGTTATGGACATAGTCCATCCATACAATTTACTCAAGCTAGTAAATGACTTAAGCTAGTATACAGCTGACCTTAACTCTGGTTCATGTATTTGCTAGTCTTTCTTGTAGGTATTATATGCCACTAAAAATGAATAATTAACATTCTTCTGAGGATCGCATCACAGAGTGATTCATTCTATCTAGCATCCTTGTCCAAGTTTAGTTCCTCTTCATTTATCCTCCATACTGTGTTAAGCCAAAATTTCTAATCAACATTCATGCCTTTGTTTTAAATCCTTTATTTGTTTCTAGTTTATTTTAGCATAAAGTTTAGACTCACAAGGAGTCCTTAATATTCTGGTTTCAGCACATCTTTCTAACCAAATCTCTCATTATATTCCGCCAATCATGTGGTTCAACTGTTCTGTTTATCTTTCTGAATGTCATGTTCTCTGTGCTGTCCTCCTGTCCAGGATAAAGTTCTTTCCCGTTGTGATTCCTTTAAGAGCGATTTAGAGAATCAGCTACTTCTTTAAATTCTTCGACCGAGTTAAGTGTCCTTTTCTGCATATTTCCTCTGAACTTTCTTAATATTTTATACATTCTTGTAAAATAAGTGTATCACACAATATTATAATTGTTGTTTTACTTCTGTCTCCTCCAGAATATTCAGATATGTTTGAGGGTTGCATACTGTCCTTGTGTTGACTAAATTATAAAAAAATGTGCTCTACTCCATGATTTCTCAAATATTTATATATACCATAAGTGTCCAGTAAGCACAATAATATACTCTACTGAATTTAATGCATCCTTCAGAGCAATTCTGATTATTTTATTTTTTCCTCACCTTATACAATTTTCTTTCTTTTCAGTGTTATCAACTATAGTCACTATGTTATACATATACTTATTCATCTTATAACTGAAAGTTTGTACCCTTTTACCAACCTCTCCCTCTTTCCTCCCAATTTGCATATATAGCACTTAATAAATATTTGATGACTGTGTAATTAATGTTTTTATAGTCACAGATTAAAAAAGAAAGTCAAATTAACTCCCTGAAGGGATGCAATTTAAATTTCTAAATTATTTGTCATTTATTCCTTTTAAAATATTTTAACATGTACAAAATGATTTGAACATTGTATCAGTATGATACTTCCATACTGAAAGTCTACATGATTCTAAATTGTATTAACCAAAAACAAACATATAAGTAGAAATTCTTTTATTTAATCTGAATTTTATCTATAGTTACTTTTTTTTTCTTTTTCCAGCTAGTAACTCAAGTTTAATTAAAGGTATAGTTCACACATTTACTAGGGTCTCCTTCATGTAAAAAGCTTTAGATGCTGTTGCAAATGGCCATTATATAAAATGAAGTGTTTCATATTTGATTATGAAATTCAGGGACGCTCTGCTCTTTCAGTAAATGCTGTATTTGGGGGAGACACCTCAAAATGTTAGTGGTTAATGTCTAATCTATTAATTCCTCAGCATGACAGCAGCAAACAAGTTTTCAAGGGCTTCCTGAGTAAAGAATCTGGACCCAGAATCTCTAGCTATATAGTTTCATCAGCAGGAAGTGCCTTTTCAGACCTTACTGCTGGTGTGATAAAACCACTGATTCTGCTGCCGTTGATAAACTCTCTACATTAAAGTCTTCAACCTTCAACAATTTTCAATTCCAAGCAAAACTTAACGATTTTATTTTCTATGTGCGTCTCATTTACTCAGAGTAACATGCTGTCCTTTCTCACAGCATTTCAAGTTAGCTTAGCTCATGATGGTGAGCAAGTTTCTTAGGTTCATTTTCCAGAACACTAGTCACTTGGCATTGACTGGATTGAAACTCTTCCCAAAACTAATAATGTAGGTGCCATTACAGTTTCATCCATGGTGGCAAGAAAAACTCAGACCCATGGCTCACAGAGTTGAACTTTCCCTCGTCTATGGATTTTCAGAAGAAAAAAAAGGCTACTCTATAAACCTCTCTTAGGGCTTTGAGAACAAAAGGCTGAAAAACAAGAGAGAAAAGCAACCTAGGTTTTTATTATTCAGGTTTTTTTTATTTTAATAAAAGGTCAATAAGATAGATCCAGAGTTTGGTTAAAAACTTTTAATGATTTTTATGTTAACTTTTTTTCTCCCCAAGAGTACAAGCAGTGGCATAACTGTTTTGCAAAGAAAATTGTAAGTCAATCAATGATCTCCAGTGCAGTTGTGCAAACAGGTTGTGCTGTAAACTGTGGTCTGTCCATAGGTGATCCAAATGGGCCTGCTAACTAAGCAATTATTGGTCACAGGAGAGTTGTGGGAAGGGGGAACCTCTGGAGTCAGATTCAGCTGCCCACAGATACCCAGAGCACTAAATGCAAATTCAATGTTGAACTGAGGCCAGGGTACCACATTTCAGATATACTGGGAATCCAGTACAGTTTTAATGGGAGTGGGGAAGAGATCTGCATAGATTTACTTCTATTTATTAATAGACATTTCTGTAGAGGAAGGCAGTACAAAAATCCTTCTAGACAGGTTAGAACAGCAGTTCATTTAGCTTACTTGGGTCAGAGTATCCTTTGAATAAAAAATTTGGCATGGATAAGTACTTTGAAGGTAGTGGTGAGAATGTCTATTACTTTTCCTGAGTCTCAATGTCACAAGGTTCATAAAAACCATGTCACATGCAGGGAAACCAGCCATCGACTATAAAATGGGTCTAGGGTAGGTACTGGTGCATATGTGACAACAGAGCTGTTTTCCTCTGTCTCCACACTGAAGGCTTATGTTGGAGTGGAGAATGTGGGAGAGGGAACTTGGAGCAACGTGTTAGTTTCTTAAGTTTCAAGGTGCATGCTTTAAATACCAGAGACATGTTGGGTCCCAGGATTACTTCAGCTTGGAAAGAGCTCATCAACTTAGTCATATGCTTAGATACCTGTAATAGCATATTTGAATTCAAAGCATATTTGAGTAGACTTTCTTATAGTATTTATGTCAAAGTCCCTTCATGGGAAGTTTGATTCCTTCACTGAAGATGGATGTGGGCTCAGTGAGGTCAGCAATGAGCTCAGTGCTGTTGTCAATAACCCCTGACCTTGTCCTTCCTCAGCTTGGTGACTAACACAGAACTCTACGGCCTTTTGCACACAAAAGTCACTTCAGCTAAAGCCCAAGCAATTTACTGGAGCTTTCTTACCCCTACAGACCCTTAATTTTGTACTTTTCTGTTTCACAGTCGCTTCAGGCACTCAAACCTTGTAGAGGTACCAAGAAGAAGGAACCTGCAAGGACGGAAACAGTATTTTAATAAATTATATAGTGAGGAATGACTTCACCATGAGTCATGTTGAAAACTAAAATTTTAGGGATCAGTGTTTTATTTCAAAAAGCAAAACCTGTATGTGTGAAGCCCTATAGATAAAAGCAATCAGCTGTTGAATAGTGTGAGTCCAAGCAAACTTTCATATATTCACTCTTATGATTGAATTTTTTAAATTTAATTACTTTATTTATTAAATGCAGCTAATAATACCTACCGACTCCTCCCAAATTTTTTAGAGTAAAATAGAGGAAATAATGTGTAAATTTTTAAGTCTTCAGAAAAAGTCTTTAAGTGAAATTTAAAAAGACATCCT